>NC_050576.1:1519391-1819391 GCF_011100635.1 Trichosurus vulpecula | reverse complement strand
ATTGCCCCAAGGATTCCTGGCCAGGGGTGGGGCGTCGTAGAGGACTGATGAGGGCCCATCTGGTGGCCTCTGCCCATGGCTCCAGGGATGGTTTAGCACTCAGGTGTCCAGGCCAATACTGGGATTGATTTGGTTTGATTCTGCTTGTTTGTTACAAGAGTTTTCTTTCTCTTTCTTTTTCCTCAGTGGAGGGGGGTTATGTGGGAGGGAGATGCTGAACAAATTCCTGAAGTGTCACAGCCTTGGGAGGCTGTTTACACTGACCACCTTGGCTCGTCCTCATCTCATTCAGATGGAGTCATTGGGCTTTATTTGTCCTTTTTTCCCTTATTCCGCTTGTGTTTGTTGCCATGTAGGAAGTTTAGGGGGCATATTTTCCCCATGTTTCAAGCAAATATCACCCCTCTCCCCACAAGGGAGTTTCCTTGGATTTTTTTCAAGCCACCCCTAAAGATGACTATTCTGACTCCATGTCCTGGTCTGTTCCTTGGAAGGAGCTGACTGCTCTGAATAACTGTGTGACCCTGGACAGACTGGCCATGCCTCATCTGGGAAATCGGGATGTTGTCTGTGGTTGAAAGGCCACAGAGCATAGAGGAGAGTGTGCTGGCTTGAAACATGAGAGACCCTGGTTCAAATCCTCCCTCAGACCCTTGGTAGCCTTGAGATCATAGACAAGACACGTTAGTCAATGACCAAGCATTTCTTAAGCACTTATTATGTGCTAGGCATTAGGGGCACAAGGAAAGAAATGAAATGACCCCTGCCCTCCTGCAGCTTATAGTTCCATTCAATTTCATGCAATAAACATGTATTAAGTACCTAACATGTGCCAGGTACTACGCTAAGCTCTGGAGATACAAAGAAGTAAATGAAGACAAGCTCTGCCCTCAAGAAGCTTTTACTCTAATGGGGGAAGACAGCCCACCAACTAGAGCTAGGAAGCAGCGCAGTGGGGCACAGTACGGTACCTTGCTCCTCAGAGTTCACACTAAGCAGAGCCAAAGATGCAGAGAGGTTTGGTAGAGTCTGTCGGAGAAATCCCGGGCATAGACCAGCATGGTATGTAGGAAAAAATGAAGAGGTAGCTTCAGAAGAGATACCAGAAGCTGGGAGGGGGGCAAGGGAAGAAAGGGCTTGAGTTGAGCTTTGGAGGAAGCCAGGGTCCTTACCTGGGGAGAGTCCTAGCAGCCAAGATTTGGAGCGAGAAGAGACTCAGTGACCAAAGACAAACAGTTCATTTGACTGAAAAGGGAAGTGAGGGGGCTTAGAGGAAGTCCTGCAGGCAGAGGGAAGGGGGGACCACCATCCAGCATCCCAGAGACAGGCAAGAGAGAGTCCTGCCTGAGAAGCGCGCAGGAGCCATGGAGGGTGTGAAACATAGTGAGATGTGATGAGGCTGGATGGCAGGTTGGAGCAGGTGCCCATGGGCTCTCAGTGCCAAAAGAGCAGCTTATCTCAGGTCCTGAAGGCAGTAGGGAGCCACTGCAGTTGACTGAGGAGGAGAGTGACACCATGACAAGAGGGCTTGCCACGGGCTTCTTCATCTCTGAGATGGGGGCTGACTATAGCGATGCTTCTGTTCTCTCGGTGCATTTGTGGTGAACAAAGGGAATGATGCCTGTTGGTCTATCAGCCAACTTTAAAGTACCATCCAGCTGTCTGTCATCACTGTTTTCTGTCCATCCTGATGCAGAGAAATAGTTGCTTTTATTCCCTATCTAGTTGGGGAGAAGATCCTGAGGTAGGAAGGTTGTACCCACTTCCTTTGCCTTTCCCCTACTCCCAGCGCTTAGCCCAGTGCCTGACCCAGAGAGGGGGCATCGTCAAGGCTTGTTGATGTGACTTGACTCTCTGGTCGTTGTTGGTAAATATCCTCCAGTCTGCCCCAGCAGAGGCAAGGTCGTTGTGATTGTAAGAAGGCATGCCATGGGTGGGGGCAGAGAGCTAGCAGAAGGTGAGGTGGATGGCAAGAACACCCCAAGCCCTTGGATTTGGTGCTACTGCTTGGGCAGGCATGCACTGCTCAAACACATTTGAAGGGTCCCCCTTGGCATCTTGGCATCTGTGAAGAAAGGAACACATGTCAAATGCAAGTCCTTAATTGTCCACTGGAATCTCACATTTCTAAAGAGCTTTACAATGGACAAAGCCTTCTTCACAATAACCCTGGGATGGTCGTAGAGCAAGTATGATTTTCTGATTTGGCATCAGAAAATCTGGGTTCCAATTCTGGTTCTGCCATTGATTACCTGGGGTACTTTCGGCAAGGCCGTCAGCCTCTCTGGACCCCAGTCTTCACATCCTTTTTAAAAAGCACTTATTAAGCAGCTACTGTGTGCAGTCATTGTGCTAAGCTCCCCACTTTACAGTTGAGGAAATTGAGGCAAGTCAGACGTCCGATGACTTGCCCAGGGTGACACAGTGTTTGTGGCCAGATTTAAACTCAGGTTTTCCTGACTCCAGGCTGAGGGCTCTGTCCACTGTACCACCCCTCTCTCTGTCTAAAAGTGAAAGAGGATTAGGTGATTTCCAAGGTTTGGGGGATCCGAGCGCCTTCATCTATTGGAACCTCAATTCACTTATCTGTAAAAAATAATATGCTGATGCTCACACTGTCTACCTTGATGAGAAATGCATTTTATGACTCAGTCAATCAGTGTGGCAGAGGCAGAAGACCTGGGTTCCAATTCTAGCCTGCTGCTCCCTATCACTGTAACCTCTCTGGCTCTCAGTCTTCTAATATGTAAAATGAGGGCATTGGACTTATGGCTGAAGTCACTCCCAGCTTTAGACCAAGAATCCTTGATCCTGTCACCTCCTTTGTACAAATTGGAAAACTGAGGGGCAGGGAGGGGAAGGGCCTTCTCACCAGTGAGTTTCAGATCCTTTCATACCTCAGCTAGAAAGGATAGATGTGCATAGTCTGTATGCCAAGGGCAGGAACTGCCTCGTTGTATTGGATTGAAGCAGAGAATCCAGAAAGGTACTGGGGGTGAACTGGAATCATGGAACCTTGAGCCAGAAGGGTCCCTAGAGACCACTGTGTCCAACTTTTCATTTACACATGAGAAAAGTCAGGCCTAGGTATGCCAGGTCAAGTCAACAGGCCAAGTGATTAACCCAAGGTCACTGAGGAGGAAATGGTGAGGCAGCATAGAACCCTGCTCCTCCTACTTCAGAGCCAATGTCCTTCCCCTGTACCATGGGTACCCCATGGTACCCCAAGGATAGGGAAAAGAATTGAATGAAGGGGCCCCAAATTCATCAGGGAGCTTAAATTTGGACATACTTTACCTCAGTATATGAACAGAGTGATTCTGTGGTCAAGAATCTTATAGCTTAGAACTGTTCTAGATGCCCAGGAACCTCCTGAGGCAGAAGTGCAAAGGTCCCCAAGAGGTGCTTTGCCAGCACAGGCAGGTTCCTCTGTTAGTGATGATGTTATGAGGCCTGGAGCAGGAGAAGTAGCCCAGGCTCTAGCCTGTTGAAATGTTCTCCTTTGGCCCTGCTCTTGATGGCACCTAGCTTTCAGTGAGGGTCGGCCTCATGGGGGAGGGCCCAACCCTAAAGCTGCTCCCACCAGGACAGCAGCCCCTCTGAGGGTCATCCTTTGTGTGTTAGCAACTGTGAAAGATCGACTTTCATTTGTCCATGTTGGTTAGGGTTGTTTCTTTGTTCTCTCTGACACCAGGAGCCCATAATGCAGTCACTGCATCTGACCTTTCCTGTGTAAATCTGCTTTCTTTCATCCACATTTAAACACATGCACACTCACACATGCACACATGTGTGTGCACACATTCTTCACAGATGGTAAAATGGATCAGCGTGCAGGGGGGGGGGAGGGCTGGGAAGGAGAAGCTGGAGGTGCTTTAGCCTTACCTTGAAAAAGTAAGCATTCACTTTCAAATAATTTATTCCAAGAATTATTGAGGAACGTAACTCTGCCCAAAGAGTGCTGCTGGGTTTGGATGGGAAGAAAGTAGATGCAAAATCGGTCTTTCTAATGAAAAGGTCAAACATACCATAGTGAAATATAATATATCGCAATACGGTATGATATGCCACAAGACGATAGAATGGAGTATGACAGGACATATGATATAATATGATGTAACATGGCATGGTACGTGTTACCGTTGCTGTTTAGGGGCGGCTGCGGGGGTTGGGGGGGGGGGGCAATGTACACAGAGCGCTAGCCTGGAGCCAGGAGGACTCATGTTCTGAGTTCAGAGCTGGCCTCAGACACTTCCTGGCAGTGTGACCTACCTAATATGATAAATGGTGTGATAAAATCTAATGTAATGCGGGATGTATCGTTATCACATAGGACACATTTTATAAGGCTGTTATTTTGGGTACCGTATCATAGCACCATACGACATTGTCTTCTGACATGATCCCAGACTCCATATCACAAGATATTAGAACTGAGAACTCAGAGGGTGCCCAGTGCCTCTGTCAGTCAATACGAGGTCCTGTGAAACCATCCAAGGAAGGTAATCATCCCACCTCTCCTTGAAGACATCCGCTGATGGGGAGCTCACTACCTTCTGAGGCAGCTGATTCCTCCTTGGGATAAGTCTAACTGTTAGGATGTTTTCCAGACACTTTGTCTGTGGGGCATTTGTTCCTGCTGACTTCCTACTTCCTTCCATGCTTTGGCTCAGTGTTCTAGTCTGCCCAGTTGGAGTCCGTGAGGGGTCCACCCCCTGACCCAGATTTGAGGGCATTATCCAAATCATCCAAGCCCATCCAGGTCTTTAGGCAGCCACCACAGCTGCCCAGGCCCTCATCCACGGTACCCCTAGGCCTCTTCACAGGGTGTCTTGTCTCTGCTCGTGCCTCTGGTCCAGCCTCCAGAAAACTGACAAAGTGGTTTTCCTTTGGCAAAGATCAGACTCTGGCCCTGCTACCTGATAAGTCCCAGCAGCTGGCTCCCTATGGCTTCTAGGAAAAAAAATGTCAACTGCCCTGATTGGCTGTTAAAGCCCTTCACAGCCTGACCCCACCACCTTTCCACCTTCTTCATACATCGCTCCCCTCCCTGTGCAATCCAGCCAAACTGTGCTTCTTCTGATTCCTCCCTTGGAACACCCCGTCTCCCACGCCCATGCATTTGCCATGCCCATCTCCCCTGCCTGGCATGAACTTCTCCTCACTTAGGCCCCATGGACTCCCTCTCTTCCTCTGAGACACAGCCCAAGCATCGCCTTCAACAAGCCGTTCCTGTCCTCCCTCCCCCACTCTCTCCTTGTGTTCACTTGGTTAATACTGATCTACAGTCTGTAAATTGCTTTACACACACAGGTCACCCCCAAAGCTTGCACAACGACTTTGGGGGCACCTTGCCCGACCTTATCTGACCCTCACAATCACCTGGTAAGGTGGGTGCTGTTACTATCTCCACTTACAGACTAGGAAGCTGAGATGGTGGGAGGGGGTCTAAGTACATGCCTTTCTATTCCAAGTATAAGCTCCCTGGGAGTGAGGCTTGTGTCATCCCCGGCCTTTGTGTCCCCGGGCCTAATATATGGCTGCTGATCCACTGATTTCTTTATTACCTAACCAGCACAGACCCAAACCCTGATCCCTAGGCCGCCCCAGGGGGAGCTTGTTTTCTTCCGTATTCCAACAGAGAACAGAAGTCTAGAATAGTGCCGAAGGGGAAGGGCAGAGAGAGCAAGCAAGCCCAGGAGTTAAGGAAAGTGCCCTTCTGCAGTTCTTGTGGAGGAGAAGCAGGGAGGCAGGGAGACATCTCAGAGGGCAGCAACCCAGGCCCTCAGGAAATGTGATTGGTGGCATGAGGAAGCGTGATTTCATATGTTCCTTCAGAGCAGGGCCTGCTGAGGTGCTGTGGGAATGACATTGGACCTTGGAGGCCCAAGCAGTGAGTTGAAGTCTTGGTTCTGACACTTCTTACCTATGTGATTGGGGCAAGGCACAGAACTTCTCTGGGCCTCCAGACCCCATAGAATAATAACCTATTTCACAGGATTGATGGGAGAAAAAACACTTCATAAACTTGGAATTGCTATATAAAAATGAGCTATTATTATGCAGTCTCAGTGATGGAAGTCCTCTGAGAGCCATGGCCAGAGCATTCCCTCTGCCTCCTGCCTGATAAAGTCTCCTCCAGTTCAGAGCCCTCTCCTGGAGGGGAGCCCCCAATGCCCCTCACATAACCTTCTTCTATTTAGGAATGGCTTTGGTTGTTGAGAGGTTTGTCTTCACATTGAGATGAATTCTGCCTGCTCTGAAATCTCTGAGGACAAACAGGCAGCGGTCCTCTCTTTTCCACTTGGAAGGCCTCCAACACTTGAAGATATTTGTCATGTTCCCCTGAGTTTTTTCTTCTCTCTGCTGAGCTTCTTCAGTTCCTCCACCTGGTTCTCATCATGCCATGAGCTGGAAACTTCCACCAACCTGGTAGCTCTTAGCTGCTTTTCTCCGACTCATTGACATTGAACACAATTCTATGTTTCCATCTGATCGAGTACAGGATTGAACCACCAGCAGGTCCCTAGTCTTCGATACTGTCTCTCAATTCAGGGTGATTGGTTACCCTGGTATCAAGCACCAAAAATCACATTAGCTTTCACACGGTGACTCCTGCTGAGCTAACGGTCCACTAACTGTCCCCCCGACCCCATTTTATTTGCACACACACTGACACTTAACCATCAGTCTGCCATATTGTATTTGTGAAGTTGATTTTTTGAACCCACCTCTCCAGCAAGAATTTGAAACACTGCCATGGGGAGGAATAATTAGATTTGTTTAATTTGGCCTAGGAGGAATGAGGGGAAGTTGGAAAGAAGAAAATTTAGGCTTAATGTCAGGAAAAGATCACTTACCAATTAGAGCTAGCAATGAGCAGCCTCAAGAGGAGGCGAGATCAGCTGTCCAGGAGAGTCTGCATTGGAGACTGGGTATGTTACCGTGGGCATTGCGTTCAAGGTTAAGGTGGAAATATAGTTACTTCCAACACCCAGATTTTTCTGCAATCCTGAGATATTGCATTGGTCTAGACTGAATTTGAGCCTCTAAGATTTGCCACAGTGTTCTAGCCTGTCAAAAGTTTGTTATTTGTCCTTTTATTTGTTGGATCCCGACGGTCTTCAAACGGGTTCACCTTGCCCCTCAGCTGTGTGTCTCCCAGAAATTTGTCAAGCAGTCATCTATGCTTTGAATCAAATCATTTCGTATAATCTTAGGGAGCAGAGGGCAATGGCACAGATCCTGGGGCACTCAAGGAGAAATCTTCTCCAAAGAAGCAATGGAGCCTTGAGTAATGTATCCTTCCTTTTTCTGTGGAAGATGCCATCTTTTTTTTCACCACTCATCCATGATGGCAGTCTTAGAATCATCCTTGACTCTTTTTTCTCCCTCATTCTCAATTCCAACCAGTGACCATGTTCTGATGATTCGGGCTCCCTCATTGATCCCATTCTCTTCACTCATGTGGTCTCTAGGCTAGTTCAGATCCTCATCATCATCTCTGTAACAGACACTTCATCAAGCACCTGCTTGCTCTCTCCTCTAGACTCTCCTCCACTCAGCTGCCAAACTGAGAGTCCTGAAGTACATATATGACCACGACACTCTCCTACTTCAAAGTCTGCCATGGCTCCTTTTGGCCTCTAATATGAAATGTGGAACCCTGACAGGGAACTGTTAGTTTATATTGCACTCTTTACAGTCAAGTGATCCGCAAGCTGCCCCCAAACCCCCACAGGACAGTGCATGGCATTCCTCCTCTCCTTTGCCTCCTAGAATCCTTCCTTCCCATCACAGTTCAAGTATGAACTTCTTTGTTTGGTCATTTCAGTGTCTGACTCTTTATGACCCCACTGGAGGTTTTCTTGGAAGAAATACTAGAGTGGTTTGCCATTCATTTTACAGATGAGAAAACTGAGGTAAAAAGGGTTGAGTGACTTGCCTAGGGTCACACAGCTACTACGTGCCTGAGGCTGGATTTTTACCCAGGTCTTCATGACTCCAGGCCCTTTGCTCTATCCACTGAGCCACCTAGCTGCCCGACTTCTACATAAACCCTTTTCTGATCCCCTCAGTTGTTAGCATGTTGTTTTTCTATTTCTCTTAAAATCACTTTGGAGATTCAATGTCTTACCTACATACACATTTTATCTCCCTTGGCAGAATGCAAACATGTTAAAAGGACTGCTTGATTTATGTCTTTGTTATCCCTCACCCATCACATCATATATTCTTAATGTCATAGGTTAAATTGAATTAACTGTTCTCACTTTCCATCCAACCAGTATCAGATCCACCAAATGGTACTATTTTCCAGTTAACATCTCTCCATAGGAATGCCATGGCAGACTTGCACAAACGCTTCAACAAGTGTCAGTCTTCCTTTGACCTACCCATCCAGAAACCCTGTCAGAAAGGCAAACGTGCATCATCTGCTCTTGCCAAAGTCATCCTGTTTAATTCTGATGTCTGCTTCCTTTTCTAGATCTTCATCCACCATCCCTTTAATGATGCACTTATTATTTTTCCAGGTTCACAGACCTAAAGTTTGGAGATACAACTCTCTTCCCTTATTTGATAATCAGGATATCGTTTGTCCTTTTCCCAATGTGAGGCATTTCTGCTGTTGTCCATGACATCTCAAAGAAGTCAATAATTATTATATTTGCCTCTCACCCTCTCTCTCCTTCCCCCTTCCCTGTCCTCTCTAGTGCCTTGTCCACAGGCGGATGCTCAATATCTATTGGGTGAATGAATGAAATGAATGGGTATTGATCTAATCCACGGAGGACAGGTGGAATTTGGAAAAGCCGAGAGGGGAAAGGAGGGCATGGGAGAAAGTGGGAATGACTTAAGCAGAGGAAAATCTAAGAGCCAGGCTAGCCAAAGTGGAAGGTCATGTACAGAGCTGAGGGAAGGGGAGGGTGGAAGGGCACTTTGGGGCTCGCGGTGGAGAAGGATGCCAGAGCAACCCTTTTGCACCTCCATACATCTAGGACTGGTCTTCCATAACAAGGAGGCTGAAATAGATTTGCGCCATCTATCCCTGCCAGGCCCCTGATTCGATCGCTCGTTTAGGAAAGTGAATGAAATCCCGGAAATCAACATTTCCAATTTGAGAAGCTTTAAGTCCCAGGGGCGAGAGCAGAATAACCTTTTAATTTCTGAGATGAATGAACAAAGTAATTCTTGTGAGTGGTATCTCCTGTTTCTACAGCCACCATAAATCATACCTTTGGGAGCCGTAACATTTCACTTTGAAATGTGCATTTGGAAAATAACACCGCCATTTGTTATTATTCCTCCTTTGTGCAATTTCAATGAATTCATGACCAGTCACAGATTCCCACTGATTCTGTGGCATGAGAACTAGCTATTATATTGCCAATGCCTGGACCCACTGATTAGGCTGGGATGCTTTATATCCACTGATCCTGACTACAGAGGCATTCTTCCCCTACGCAGAACTGACTTTTCCATTAGCATATAGTTCATTTTTCATTGTTTGACTGTGCCCTCCTTTATCTAGGCAGCTTCTCTCAGAAATCAGCCTTGGAATGGCGGTGATGTGATTGCCCCCTTCACACTTTGTGTCCTTTAGCCAAAGGCCTGACCTGTTGGCTCGAACTTGGCGTGTGGATTCATGGAAAGCTGTCACCATCTGAAAACCTACAGGGCATGTCCTATTGATATATGAAACAAATTATTGTACCAAGGTAGAGTAACAGGGGCTTGATTCCCTAGTGGAAAGTTTTGAGGGGGCATTCTCCTCTGAGCATCCTGGATCCGTGGCAGTGGCCGCATCTAGGGGAACTCCCTCACTCTCGGGCAGCTCATAAACCTTGTGGTACTCCAGGGTATGGTACCATCCCAGGGTATGGTATGGAACCCATGGGTTTTTCTCTCCAATCCAAGGTGCCTCATAGTCACACTCACAGAGATAGCTACACACTCACACATATACAACAATGCACACACACACACACACACACACACACACAAATACTCCTGACCATCAACTCTTGGCCAGGTGCAAAAATATTGTTACAACCTTGTAATGTATACAATGTGAGACTAATGGACAAAGTTCAGAGCATTGCTAGAGCACTCACGCAGAGCAGGAGCTCCCCAAACACATCACTTGGGGCCAGCAAAAATTGTCTTCCCATCTTTGCATCCAGCTTTTCTTAGCATGTCAGAACTCAGGTTTGTGTTAGAAGATTGGATCCCAGACTGCTCCCAATCATCACCAGCTGTTCTTCCTCCGTGGTCTGTTGGCTTAAATGTACTCTTTCATTACTTTTATGTGTCATTTTAAGAAAGGGAGCAAAAAAGAGGGTTCTTCTAATTGAATAAATTTGTATTCTGTCAGGAATTTCATCTCCCTAGGAGAATATCTGGAAACTGACTTGGCTATTTTTATTTATCGTGGCAGAGTAGTATATTGATGAGAGGGCCAGGATCCAATGGTATTAAAATAAGACATGAAATATTGATTAATTCTTTCTTTTTCTTAAATTTCTTCCTTACTCCCAAGGATAATAGATTTCAGGATCTATTGCCAATCCAGTGCTCTCCAATAAACCTCTGTTATTGACAGGGTCTTGATTCTCCCTTGGTTCTGATAAATGATCATCATAGTGCTTTAGAAGGGCCATTGTTAAACAATCTAAGTCCATGTGTTTTGGCCTGGCTATGGTGCTAGATAAAGCAGCCATACACAGACTATAGAGATGGTAGGAAGGAAGGAAGGAAGGAAGGAAGGAAGGAAGGAAGGAAGGAAGGAAGGAAGGAAGGAAGAGAGGGAGGGAGGGAGGGAGGAAGAAGGAAGGAAATGAAATAAAGAAGGGGAGGGAAGGAAGAAAAAAAGGAAGGAAGGAAGGAAGGAAGGAAGGAAGGAAGGAAGGAAGGAAGGAAGGAAGGAAAGAAGGAAGGAAGAGGAGTAAAGGAAGGAAAGAGGGAAGGAAGGAAAGAAGGAAGGAAGGAGGGAGGGAGGAAGGAAGCATTTATGAAGTACCTACTATGTGCCAGGCATTGTGCTAAGCACTTTGGAGAGATTGCCTCCTTTGAACCTTACAACAACCCTAAAGGGAGGTATTGTTATCATTTCTATTATTACCATCATCTCCACAACTGGGGAAACTGAAGTAGACAGAGGTTAGGTGAGTTGCCCAGAGCCACATAGCTAATTTTCAGGGGCAAGATTTGCACTCAGATCTTCCTGACTCCAGGTGCAGCCTTTTCTCCACTGTGGCTTCTAGCTGCCTCTAGGTCATCTAGAAGGAAGCTGATTAGGACCAGCAGGCCAGGACCCTTAACTTGGGGGACCGCTTTTGCCACCTGTGAAGGTTTGAAGCTGTGCTCTGAGAGTCAGTGGCTGGATGTGTGCTGAGAAGAAAGCTGGAAAGTCTATAAATTGAGGGAGCCACACTAGGCTGCCATGGAGGTCTCTTCCCACCCCAGAGCTGGGACCGGATGGCCTGTGAGAGTCACATAAGGCAAAGGCCTGATTCTTCCTTTTCCTCAGCTGGGAATAAGCCCTCCCTTCTCAAGGTTCTCATAGCCTCTCCATTTCCTATCCTCCCTAGTATCCTGGTGGTGATCATTGTCATGGTAATGGCTAATGTCTATAAAGTGTTATTGCAAGAGATAGAGGGTAAATGGTAGCCATCTTCAGGTACTGGAAGGGACCCCCTCTGGAAGAGGTTCAGCCTGTTCTGGGCTAAGTGACATGAGGGACAGAGGGCTAGACTTAGAGTCAGGAAGACCTGAGTACAAATCTTACCTTAGAGACTTCTGAGCTGTGTGACCTTGAGTAAGTCACTGAACTTCTCTCAGATGAACTTTTCTCCTTTGTCAAATGAAGCTAATCCTGGCACTTCCCTCATGGCGTTATTGGAAGGATCGAATCTGATGGCGTGTAAAGTGCTTTGCAAACCTTGGAGTGCTCTATCAATGCTAGATTTTCTCAGTGGTCCCAAAGGGCAGAATGTCCCTTTCAGCACTTAGCTCATTTGATCGATGGGTGTGCCCAGTCTGACTTGGGCTCTTACTTGAACCCTTTCCATCTTGATAGGACTTATCATCATTGGGACTCAGATGGTGGTGCCTTCAAGATGGGGCATTACTTTAGACCTCCAGAAGGCATCAAATGCCAAACTGCTTATCTTCTCAAAGGGGGAATGGGTGTGGGGAGTGCAAGAATTTAAAACTTAAAACTTTACAGAATGATTGTTAAATGTGTTTACATGTATTTGGGAAATAATAAAATAAATAAAATATTTTTTAAAAGGAAGGTACCTGAGTGGACCTCAAAGGAGTCATCTGTGTTAAAAAATAAATCACATAGTTTAAAGAAAGGAGCAGTTTCTGAAGTGAGAGGACCAAGTCTTGCACCTTGGATGATCTTAGACAAATTCCTTCCCCTCCCAGAGACAAGGAAAGAAGGAGATTGGTCCAGGTGACCTCGGACAGTCCTTCTAGCTCCAAGGTTAAAATCTCATGAGTGAAGTCATTAACATAGTTTGCTCTTTGGAATTCTGAGCCCTACTATTCATACACAGATGCGTTTCAGAAAGGAGCTGTAGTTCACTGGAAGCTTCAGGAAATGGGAGAAACCAAATGCTAGGGTAGGTCTGGAGAAGTAGGGCAGCCAATGAATCAGCCAGCGTTTACTGATTGCTCACTTTGTACCAAGCACTGTGCTAAATACCAGAGGTACAAAGAAAGCAAGTACAAGTGTGGTCTTTGAGCCCAGGGCAGTGCCAGTTCTAACGGGGGAGACTAAATATAACCGACTACATACACACTAGAGCGAGACAGTGGAAGCAGGAGGGTATCCCAGTGAGAAGGCAGGAGCGCTGAAGGTGGAGAGTGTAGTTCACTGAGAAAGGCTTCTTGCAGAAGGTTGGATTTGATCTGAGTCTTGAAGGAAACCAAGGAAGCCAGAAGAAGGAGGTGAAAAAAGTGAGAATTTCAGGCGTGGGGGACAGCCAATACAGACATGGAACAAAGAAAAAAGGTTGCTGGCTTAATGACTATGAAGAGGAAACAACAATGTAAGAGGCCTGGAAAGGAGGGCTCTGAATACCCTTCAAAGCCAAAGAGAGGAGAGGATGTGGGGAGCAGGTTTGGAGACAGGCAGAGTCAGGGATTAGCTGCTGGCAGCACAGCTCCCCAGGCCAGGGGCCCGAGCACTGCTTGGCAGCTGCCTGAAGCTTGTGACTGCCTGGTGGCCCCCAGACTTCTTGGAAGGGAGTGGGAGGACTCAGCCATCAGCATGCCAGCTAAATGAGAGCCAGGTAGTTTATATTTTATCAGTAATAAACTGGATGAAAGATCATATTTTAAATGATATGCCTCCAAGCATGTTCTACATCACAGTGTTGACAGCATCATTTTTCCAAGATAGGAGCTAGGAAACTTAAATAGTTTCCAAGTGGTAAGTACCTTGATTAGCAAGGTACAGCAATATGCAAACCTGCCCAATGAAAACATGTGATTGATAGTTTTTCCAGAACACTCCAGCCTTTTATGCCTATACATTCATTATTCTGCAGCATTAACTTAAGCACTTCTGTCCCACTGACCTGGGGGTTCACATCTCTCAGTGGCCCTCAAGGGCTTTCCATGGTTTATTTCCAGATGGCCATAATTGGTTTCATTGATCCCCAAATGCAGAAGGCATACCAAGCTGGCTGGCAGCCTGTGAGCACATAGTTAGAGTGAGGGCACCCTTGTGCATGAGAGACAATGTAGGTAGGAGTCTAGTGTAGTGCATGGCCCCCCTCCCCTCTCAGTCATATAGAAAAAAACACAAACACAAAAAAAATGAGTAGCATGTGACATTAGGGATGTCTAAGTTAAGGCAAGTCAAAAAACATTCATTAAGCACCTACTATGTGTCAGGCACTGGGGATACAAGGAAAGGCAAAAGCAGTCCCTGTCCTCAAAGAGCTCACCATCTAATGGGAGAGACAACAGGAAAACAGCAAGAGGCACCCAACATAGGGAACGTATACAGTGGAGATCCGTTCAAAGGGAAGGTGCTGTGTTGGTAAGCAAAATGGGCTCCTTAGCACTTAGTTCAACAAGTGCCCTTGAAGAGTTTGGCTTTTGTTCCCTTTGAGTAATTCAGTGTATTTCATTGAGCCTTATTAGGTGCTAAGCCCCAGGCCCAAACCCCTATTAGGTGTAAAACCTATGTGGGTGTGGATTGGCAACTAAGGTGGGGCTCAAGGTGGGGCTAACTCCAGGGAGGGCCTAGTTTACATGTCTGGGAGAGCAGAGGCTTTTAGACCATGTGGGTTTAAGTCCTCCTCTTTGTGATGATTCTAGGTCATGTGGGTGACTTGCATGTGTGACTCACCCCTGAAGCTGAAAAAGATATAAAAACCAGGGGTTGGCTGTCTGTTCTTTGGAGCTCCTCCTTACAGCAGTGGTGGCGAGTGACTCTGGGCCAGCCCTTGTTCTGAGCTCCCGGGCTGAACCTAGATGTTGGTAGCTATGAATCTGTATTTGGTCTGTCTGTTGATGTTTGTAATTTGTTTGTAATTTACTCCAAAGTTCAGTGTGCTGGCTTTTTCCCCTGAACTAAGTGAATGATATTTGTGTGCTGAATTAAAGTAAACTTGTCAACCCCTTTAACCTTGCTTTCCTTAGTTAAGCAGATCAAAAGAACCTGTGCAGTTGGCAGCTTTCTGGGTGCTGGCTGTGGGTGGATCTTACACCCCCACAGAAGCTCCTAGCCGGATTGTTGAAACAGGTGCTAGGCTTAAGGCGATCTGGGTGGACTGCTTGCAGAAGGTGGGATTTCAGCTGTTTCTAAGGAAGCCAGGAGGCAGAGGTGAGTGGGGAGATTGTACCCAGCAGGAGACCCAGCCAGGGAAATGACCCAGACGCAGGAAATGTCTTATTGAAAATATCCAAGGTTTGTTAGGTCAGGTCAATTCATTCTGAGGACCCAGAATCAACTAATTTCTAAGCTGGGCAGTGGTGTAGCTGCTTCTAGATTTGGGCTAAAGGAAATAGAATGCAAACATTTTTAACAGAAAGATATAAGAAGACTCTCGGATACTAATAAGATAGGTCTGGGATCCCATCATTCACAAGTCCCCTCCACTGAGGCAGATTGCAGCCCCTCCTTCCATTCCTATTCTATGTGACTCTTGTCTGTGTTCTCCTACAAATGTGATGAGGAGCACCTGGGCCAAATGCTGGGAGGTGGGGGAACCTCCAAAAGAAGTCATAAGGAATCGATCAGTCATCAAGTACTCCTTGAATTGACTCTATCCCAAGCACTGAGCCTGTGGATGCTCTGAACATATATACCCTACCCTCAGGAAGCTCACATTCTAATGGGACAGGCAATAAGGACACGTGTGTACACATACATGCACATATACATGCATACATACGTACATACACACATACATACAATGTGCATCATGTGAATGTAGCCAGACTAAAGGGAATAAATACAAGAGAAAGGCAGAAGGCTCTGTGAAATGAGGAGTATGAAAGTCATTAGTAACTGGGAAGAAACAGGGGAAGTTCTGTGAAGGAGGTAACCCTTGAATTGGGTCTTAAAAAGGAGGTGGGATGTCAAGGGGTAGCAGTGGGTGTGGGTGTTGAGGAGAGAAGACATCCCAAGAATAGGGATGGGCATGGAGGCATGGAAGCACAGGTCCTGGACAGAGGCTGGTGCTTCTGTAACCCATTTAGGAAGCAACAGGAGGTGGTGGTGCTGAAGGCCTTTTTTTCCAGCAGCCAAGTCCTCCCTGATACAAGGACCCCTTCTGGGGGGTAAGCACAACTTTTCAGTGGATTCCTCCCTTTCAGTGTATCCCCTTTAATTACCTCCTTCCCAATTATCCCATTTCCCTCCTCTATCAACAACCCACCCCTAATTGCTTTTAAACATTCTGCTGGCAAGTTTCCTGTGTGTTTTGGTTATTCAGCAGATGCTTCAACAGCTAATAAAGAAAGAAGGCTTTTTTATCTTTATTATGGCATGGAGTCCTGATGAGTAGGCATCTGGCTATTATATCTCCATAAGGGTCTTTCTGAAGGCTTTGGCTGTAGCCTTGTGGTTGGGGTGGGGGGTCTGGACACTTGTAAATAGCTGTATATTAACTACTCACTATCTAACAGGAAGGACCTCAGAACTCAATAGGTCCAACTTCCTTGTTTCTCTGAAGAAGACTAAGGCCCAGAGAAGTCAAAGACTTGCTTACAATCACATTGGTAGTAACTGGAAAGATTAGAATTTGAACCCAGCTCCTTTGTTTCCTATCCAGTGCTCTTTTTACTATGGGACTCACAGAGAAATTATATTCTTAGGCGCAAAGATTTTCTAGCATGGAAGAAATGAAGGGGGGCTTTGTCTGCTTCCTCCCCTCCTGTGCCTCAGTTGCTGTTACTTTCCATTTACACTAGATATATGCTGTATGTACATATTCATTTGCATGGTGTCTCCCCCATCAGAATATGAGCTCTCTGAGGGCAGGGACCATGTTTTTTGCCTTTCTTTGTATCCCAAGTGCTTAGCACTGGGCCATAATAAGTGCTTGTTGATGACGGTTGACTGACTAGAAATCCTAAAATTGAAACCAAGTACATTATGAATGTAGTATCACAGATGTAAATGTAGAAGGAAGAGCTAGAGCTGATGTAGCTCAACACGCTGAGGTACCTGAAAGGCAGCTAAAGCTAGTGCTACAGATGTAGTTAGTGGTTGAGCTGGGATGGAAAGCTTGCTGTCCTGGCCCCTAACCCTGTCTTTCCACCCATCAACACCTAGGATAGTTTCATTCCATGAGGCGCAGCTCTCCCACTATGCCTAGTATGATGCGGTGGAAAGAGGGCTGGATTTGAAATCAGAGGACCCAGGTTCAAGTCCTAGCCCTGCCTCTCACTACCCAGGTGACTTTGAGCAAGGCTCTTTAGTTTCCTCAAGGGATAAATGAGAAAGTTGGACTAAGCCTCAGAGGATCCTTCTGGCTTTAAGCCATGGTCCTATGAAATGACAGTTGCCTTTAATAGACCAATTTACCGAATAGAAGGACATTTATTAAGCACTTATAAGAATCTGTACTAAGTACTGGGGATATAAATAGAAAAGTGAGACAGTCCATGCTCTTAAGGGCTCACCTGCAGAACCTATGAAAGTGGCCTGAGGACATTGGCAAGCGATGTAACTTATTCTCGATCACATGGCTAATGCCATCACAGGTGGGACTGGGACTCAGATCTCCCCAACTCCAGAACCAGCCCTTTAGCCATTGTGCCTTTAACAAAGAGTAGGCAAAAAATAAAGTTACTCAATTTGCACCTTAAAAATCATGATCAATAGCTTATTATTCACACAGACAAAGATAATTCTTCTCATGAGATCTGGGACCTAAAGCTGAAAGGGATCTCAGAAAATGCTGAATCCAACTGCCTCATTTGATGATTGAGGAAACTGAGACTCAGAGAGGGTGTATTTTTCCCAAGGTCACTGATACTTGACTGGTTAGTATGCTGAAAAAATCTGGATAGAACCTGAGGGAAAAGGCAGCAGATACTTTATCTGTACAGCGTTGTACATATATCCAGGTGGAGATGACAAAAAGTAAGGCAGGATTATATCTAATGGACATTCCTAATCATTCTGCTAAGAGGCAGGGGATGGAAAAGTGATTACATTACTTGAAATCTGATATGGGTGTTCAGGGGTCCTTAGATTGGCCAGAGAGACAGAAGGATGCAGTTGGAGTCAGGAAGATTGTAATCCAAGGATTGTTTCTAACAAATCATAACTGTGTTACCATGGACAAGTCACTTAACTTTTCAGTGACCTCAGACAACTTCCTAAGGCTTTGAGTTACAGATGATTTCCTGATCTGCATCAGGGGGTTCCCAACAATAATGAAATCACAGTCAGAGACATCCAGGTGGCCCAGGGTATACTGAACTGGATTTTGAGGCAGAGAGTTGAGTTCAAATCCTTCCTCAGACACCAGTTTTGTGACCATGGACAAAGGAAATCCTCATGAACACAGACCCCTCCAGTATGGTAAACGGCAACTCCTCTATGATCCACAGTCTCCAGAGCATCCTCTATAACTCAGGTTGGGTGACTTCCTCTATGGTCACACATCTAGTAAATATAATCTCAGCCTCAATATCCTCACCTATAAAATGAAGATGATAATGTCATCTGCTTGCCACGGTTGTTCTGGGCAAGGTAAAGCACACTGCAAATCTCACGGCGCTATCAAATATCAAAATGGTGCTTATCGTTATCCTAGATTCTAAGAGAGATGCCCAAATAAATGAGACACAGGCTTCCTTCCAGACTCAGTTCAAGAATAACTCCTTTCTCTATGAGGCCGTTCTTGGTCCTCCCCACTGCAGGCGGGTGTCCTTCCCCATCACATCCTAGCACATTTGGACAGATTTTCTGTGTACACATATGTACGCATAAACACATATACAAACACATGTATACAGAAATGCATCTATACAGACATTCTACACATATGTGTTGTCTTCTCTTGTCTCTCTCTTGATAGAGTGTAAACTCTCTGAGAGCAAAGGATGTTTCATCTCTGCCTTTATGTCTGTAGTCAAGGTAACAATCATTTATTAAGCACCTGTTACATTCCAGGCAGTGTGCTAAGTACCAGAGATAAAAGAAAAGAAAACGACAGATCCCGTTCTTGGGGCACTCCCCTTCTAATGGGGAGACATGAATACCATATATCTATACATGTATAAAATAAAAAACATATATTCACCTACATATAAGATATATGCAGGATAAATTGAAGCCTGTTTCAGTGGGAAGGCACTAGCACTTCTAACATGGTGCCTATCACCTAGTTAGTTGGTTGTTGTCCTTCATTCTGGAAGAGGACTAAAATAACATCACTATGTCAAGTTTTAATGTGTCCGACTGTGGCTCATCAGACCAATATGAGCTTGGAATACTCTATCACAGGTCAGGGACAAATAGCCAATGTGAACATTCTGGATGGATTCTCTAAATTTGTGCATCCTGCATTTCCTTTCAGCTGTTTTAATTCTGCTTTGCTCCTAGAGCGCAGCGCCTTCTCTTAGGTGGGCATTCCATGCTGAGCAGTCCTGTGTCAGTGTCTCCCATGTCACACAATGAATTCCAACATTCTCAAGGGAGCCCATGAAAGTGTCCTTGTATTGCTTCTTCTGACCACCATTTTTGAATGCCATCAGTCTCCTTTCATGTGGGAAAACACCTGGTGCTGATTCTTTTCCCCTTGAGATTTACAAGACAGGGGGTCCACCGCTCATACAAAAGCTCACTGAAATTTTCCAGGTTATATGGCAAGAGGAGGTTAAGCCCCAGGAGTTCAAGGATGCCTCTATTGTACATTTCTATAAAGGTAAAGGAAATAGGTTGTCCTGTGACAGTCACAGGGGGGATCTCTCTCTTAGTCATTGCTATCACCCAGTAAGTGCTTACTAAACATTCACTGATTGGTGGGTCTATTGATTCCCTTACCTTGTGGAGTTTTCATTTTTTGAGCAAAGCAGGAAGGAATTGGATGTGTATCCTCATGAACAGAGACCCCCTCCAGTATGGTAAACAGCAACTCCTCTATGATCCACAGTCTCCAGAGCATCCTCTATAACTCAGACTGAGTGACTTCTTCTATGGTCACACATCTAGTAAATATAATAAATAGAATTCAAAACAGAACCAGTGACTGCCTTAAGGGAGGCTCAAAGAGAATACCGCCCATGGAAAGTCTGAAGAAGACTCCATGGCAGGCAAACAAGCAAGCTGATGGCTTGGCCATTAACCTTGACACAGGCCTGGAGTACTTTGGCAAACCAAGCATCATGTGTACTGTACTCATCTGTGTCTTTCAGACATAGTAGAAGTAAATGATGCCTCACCTGAAGGACCGGGGTCATTCAACTTCAGATACTTGCCATGTGGCATCTCTTCTATACATCCTAGCTTCAGGGCTCGCCATGGCAATGGGAAGCATGCTTATGAATGAATCCAAAATTGTTAAGAATGGCTGTCTGTCATTGATAGATTGTCAAAACTCTTACTACTTGGTCCCGAAAGCAAATGTTGTCATTTTAATCAAATGTCAATGATTTCTCACCAAAATGTATTATATGTATGTGTTGTCTCTTGTATGTGTGTGTGTTGTGTGTTTGTTTTCTTCTGTGTATGTGTGTGTATGTTTCTTTTCTTTTTCCAGAGTCCAGTCAGGTACTTATCTCAGCACTGGTTGGTTTACCTTAATCCTGGCAATGGATGCCTGTTATGGCATCCATGTCTACGGCATGATTAATGACACCTACTGCAAGTAAGATCCCCAGAAATCATTTTCGTGTGTCTCTTGTTTGAATCCCTTGTCAAAGTTTTCTGATTCGTTTTCTTGTCATAAATCCATGGAATGGATAAAGTGGTGATCCATCACCACCCTGCTCTGTGGTGATGGAGCACTACAAGACTGGTGTAAGAGGAGTGAGGTGACGCAGGAGGGAGAACACTGACCTGGCACTCTGAGGACCTGGTTCAAACCCTGCTTCCAATGTTAATGGCCTGTGTGACCACGGGAAGACCTCATCCCTGAGCCTTTGTTCCTTTTCTGTAAAATGGAGGCCGGACTTGATGGTCTCAGAGATCCCCGCCAGCTCCAAAATCAGGATCCTTCAGCCCTCTGCCATGGACTTCCTGTATCCCTCAACCCTTCCCAAGTCACATCTCTCTTCTGGGCCTCAGTTTCCTCCTCTGTGAAATGAAGGGCTAGACAAGATGATCTTGAAGGTCTCTCCTAGCCCTAAGTCTGGACTTCTACCTCTTTCAGGACACTTATTTGCCTGGACTTGTGATTCCAGAGAACCCCCTCTGCCAGTGAAGGTCAGCAAAATTCAGTGACGATCTGGAGAGTTGGTGGGGGTCCTGAGGGTTGAAGAGACTCATCCAGTCTGTGAGTCAGAGGAACGTGCAGACACTTCCAAGGCTCTCATTCAGCATCCTCATTTAGCAGATGAGGGAACTGAGCCCCAGCTAGAGGGTGACTTGCTCAAGGTCACACAGGTCAGGGTGGAACTTGAACCCAGTTCTTCCAGCTCCAGAGCCAAGGTCTTGTCATTGTGCTATCCATGCTATGACTGTATGAGAGGGAGACCCTGAGGCCTGCTCTCTGTCTCCTCCTCTGAACTGACTCTCTTCAGTCACAGGCTTGGTTTTAAAAACAAAATAAAACAAAACAAGGACAAGTTATCAACAACACTGTGTGTCAAAAGGCCCAGAATTTGCTTTAAAAAAAATCATGGACTGTTCAGGAACTGGGGTTCAGGAAATTCAGTGGCTATTTAATTTGCAAAGCAAGTTCAAGTTTCATCATTTCTATGTGCTCTGAGGGCCCTGTAGATGGCTATCTCCTCTGTGGTTGTAGTCGATCACAAAGGACAGAATGTCCTAGAGCCTCTGATAAAGTTGACAGCTTAACCACAGCTCCTGGAAATTATATTTCACAAATAAGTAAGCAACCTGTCAGCTCTTTATTTAAAATGAACAAGCTTAGCCACAGTATATTCTGGGGTCCTATTTAATTAGATAATAAAACAAATCCTTCCCATTTTATCAAGGAAATAGAATACACATACACACGCATATGTGTACACGTGTATGGCATATAAGATACAATATACATGTATATATGCATGTATGTATGTGTGCATATGTGTATATATAATTTTTAGATACCAGTAAGTGGTATAATCTAAATGACATGGATTTTAATCAAATTGCCAAAAACAAACAAAGAAATCCAGCAACTCTCCATTGTGGTCTTGGGACCTAACATCTCCATTCCTGTTATAAGCAGAGAGGAGCCAAATCCCTCAAAGTGAAAACCACCAGAGCTTATTCAAGCTTTATACAATAGCCCAACTAACTGAATTAGGCATCACCTCCTCCTGCAAAAGATGACTATATGTTTGAATTTAATTGGTATGATGTGTAAATGTCATTTGAACTCTTTCAAGCAGGTAGACTTAGGACATTAGCTAAAAGCTTCCATACCTAATAGCTTTTAACTGAGTTCATGGATGAGAATCATGCACAGGTTTTCAAGTCAGTGCATTTATTGAATATTTAATGGATTCCTTAAGGAGAGTGAGTCTTTCCTAATTTCCACCTTCTCTCTTTCTCTCTCTCTCTCTCTCTCTCTCTCTCTCTCTCTCTCTCTCTCTGTCTCTCTGTCTCTCTCTCAGGTCAGAAGGTTTTAGAAAAGTCCCCTACCATTACTACGAACCAGGAAGAGATGAATGTGATGAATACATTCTCCATGAAAATGCTCCATATGGAGGTCATAGGTTTATCACAGAGAAGAAAGTATTTGCTAAGTGGGCCAAGAAACACAAGATCATATTTACCCACCCAAATTGGACAGTGTCTTGATGCTGGTTTGCCTCACCAGTACGAACCAGCATGAAAGAATGACAATGCTTCAGCTCTGATGATTATAATGATGATGAAGTAGTTGATTTATTCTTGTACTTACATGGGCCCTTCTCAGTGATTGATAAATTTGGGGATACATTTGGGGTTGGCCAATGGAATGGGGGCAGCATCTTGTTTTCTCTCTTAGAGTTCTACACTCCATATTGCACTTTTACAATTTAACTAGAATCAAATCCAAGGTCAATGGAACTCATCTAACACCAGTGACCTAAGAGATGGAAAGGGTGTCTTCAAGGTAGGAGCACTGCACTCTAGTGGTAACTTCTGAAAGCCATGGTAGTTGTCCCTCAGAAAGAGGCTTACCAAAAGAGTCGAGGCTGTTGATGTCCTTTCCAACCAGCTATTCCTCCCATCTTGAAGGTGAGTTATCCATAAAAGGCAAAGTACCTGGCTCCAAGAGTCTAAGCATGCTAGATGATTAGCCTAGAGAAGTGTGAGAAGGGCAATAGGGCCTTATGTTTTCCCAGAGGAAGATCTTTATAACCCATTCCCCTGATAATTGACAAACTGAACATTGCGGGGAAGAGAAAAGACCCACAAGGAAACTAGAAGTCCAGGAACGCTAGTCCACCTCTAAGACATTCCAGAAAAGATTGTTGAGTATAAAACCTCATTAATCTTGAACTGCAGCTGCTCCATTCTTGCTAGCCAAAGCACAGAACTCAACCCACTTCTTTAGAATGATCTCAACCAATCCTTCAGCCCTTTTTCACTGAGGAGAAAACATGTAGAGTGGATGCTTTAACACCAGGAATATGGACTGCAACATCATAGTAACAAATACTGTGAAAACATGTGAGACATCCTTTAACATCACCCGAGTGGTTGACTAACCCTGCTTAAACATGCAATGAGAACAATTCAATTTTATATGCTTTTTAAACTCATGGAACATAGAAAGCAAAACATATTTTTACATAGATTTGTAGGCTATCATACTTCCTAATGTATATTTTATATTCCAATTTATATTTGATATGCCCAAGATTTTTCCACCCTCTCCGTCCCCCTTACCTTTTCCCTCTCCCCCTTTTCCTTCTCTGTCTCTCTCTCTGTCTCTGTCTATCTCTGTCTGTCTGTCTCTGTCTTCCCCCCGCCCATGCACAAGCACGTATGTGTATATATGTGTGAGTATCTTTATCAAGTGCCAGATGCCACTGTCATCCTTGGGAAGGACATGATTCCTTGGAACACATTTCCCTACCATCTTATTTTTACCAAATCAGGGCCACTGAACCCCTGCCACCACCCCTTCCTCTGTGGGTTTTTCTAGGATGCTGTGTGTTGAAGTTCTGTCATGGAGGAATCTCTTGACCAGATGGCAGCTCTTCTTCCTCAGTATTTCTGTACTCATTCCATCTTATTTTCTTTATTGGAGAAGAAATTGGTGACTTTTGCTGCTGTGCAGGGTACTCTTACCAGAATCGAAAACACAGTGGGACCCTCAACATTTTCTAGACCAATATCCTTATTTTATAGGCAAGGAAATTGAGGCCCAGAGAAGAGGCTAAAAGGCACATCCAGGGTCATGCAAATGGTAAATGGCCGTGCCAGGATTTGAACCCAAACTTTCTGACTCCAAGTCCAATGCTTTCCCATGATCCTGTGCTGTCTCAGAGATTGGAATATGTTAAGTATATTCTTGGCCATACAGTAGGTTACTTATTTCTGGAGTGTCTCACAAGAGACTGAAAGGAAGAGAAGACAAAGAAGAGGGTAAAGATTATGCAGTATGGTTCAGTCATGTGTTCAGGAGTACCATACTCTGTCTCTATGTATATATTGAAAAGATATTGGATTCCATAAGCATATGGCATTCCCACTATGGGAGGTCCCTCCTCCAAAGATCAAGACCCATTCAGTAAGTGGCTAAGTCCCAGGAAGTTGCTGGTATCAACACATGGATGTTGGGTTTTGCTCAGAGTCATGTGTCAAGGGGAGGGAGGATTTCCTCATTGAGGGCTGTAGAAAATTAGGGTGGTCCAATGCTCCCATGTTACAGATTAGAAAGGTAAGAATCAATGAGGTTAGGTGATTTCCCCAAGGCCAGGCAAGTACCATTTGAAAGATGCAGACTGGACTCGAGTTTTTCTGATTTCAAGTCCTGAATTCTAAGCCCCTCTAAGCCAGTGATATCAAATTCATATAAAAATGAGTCCTGTGGTCCATATATTGACTTAGAAAACCACAGATGAACATTATCTATATTGTATTATATTTTTATTTATTTTGTTAAACACTTCCCCAGTTCTGGCCACACTCATGAGTTTGACACCTCTGTCTAAGGTACCCTGCCTCTTATCTTCTGTTCCACCTGACTCTAATCAAATATGCCCTGAGATGAGTTACTGAAGAGATTAGCTGCCATCTGAAGTGTATGGGCACATATGGGGGAGACACTTTCTAAATCAGTAACCTCACACAGACAGCCATGAACATGAAGCTGGGTCTTGCCAAAGTCTGCTTGGTGATATCCTCCAAATGCCAACCGCTACTCTTCTTTGGCTCACTTTCCATGTCTGAAATTGGAACCCTCATCTTCACAGGGGGAATAACAGAATCACACATAAGAAGAGTTAAGTAGGTGTGGGTGTTGGTGGTGGTGGTATTGTCAGCAGACTGCTTATCAAATAGAAACTGACAATTCTTTTTCACCTTTGGAACACTTGCCAGCTCTACCCAAGGATGAGAATTCTTTATTATTAAAACTTGGAATCTTGGGCATATTCTTCTTTCTCCTTTTAATCTCCCCTTTAAGTAGTCCCATTTTCACATCTCTGAATCACAAAGAATCACCAAAGCTGCTGCTTTGATAACCCTAATTCTGAGCTCTTCAGTGGGGGTGAACTGGCAACCTTTTCATTGCTACTATGAAAGGACATTTGCTTTGGGGTAAGCACAATGTCTGCAGCACTGTATTCTACTGACAGGCAAATTCAAGCAGCTGCATGCCAATAACTGTTGGCCTGAAATGGCCAAGTTTTCTGAATGGGAATTAGTTGTTTTGGGTTGGGAAAGGTCTACTTTCACAAAGCAGGGGACTTTGACCAACCAAAAGATATAGTTTTTTTTAATAAATTTATTTAACATATTTAGTTTTCAGCATTGATTTTCACAAGAGTTTGGATTACAAATTTTCTCCCCATTTCTACCCTCCCCCCACTCCAAGATGGCGTATATTCTGGTTGCCCTGTTCCCCAGTCAGCGCTCCCCTCTGTCACCCCACTCCCCTCCCATCCCCTTTTCCCTTCCTTTCTTGTAGGGCAAGATAAATTTTTACGCCCCATTGCCTGTGTATCTTATTTTCTTGTTGCATGCAAAAACATTTTTGTTTGTTTTTGAACGTCTGTTTTTAAAACTTTGAGTTCCAAATTCTCTCCCCTCTTCCCTTCCCACCCACCCTCCCTAAGAAGTCAAGCAATTCAACATAGGACACATATGTATCATTATGTATAACCCTTCCACAATACTCATGTTGTGAAAGACTAACTATATTTTGCTCCTTCCCAACCCATCCCCCTTTATTGAATCTTCTCCCTTGACCCTGTCCCCTTTCCAAAGTGTTTGTTTTTGACTACCTCCACCCCCATCTGCCCTCCCCTCCATCATTCCCCCATTTTTTTATCTTCTTCCCTCTTCTTTCCTGTGGGGTAAGATTCCCAATTGGGTATGTATGGTATTCCCTCCTTAGGCCAAATCTGATGAGAGAAATGTTCACTCATTCCCCCCTCATCCGCCCTCTCCCCTCCTCCCACAGAACTGCTTCCTCATGCCACCTTTATGGGAGATAATCCATCCCATTCTATCTCTCCTTATCTCCCTCTGTCAGTATGTTCCTCTCTCATGGCTTAATTTGATTTAATTTCTTTTAGATATCTTCCCTTCATCTTCAACTTACCCTGTGTCCACTCTCTCCCTCTCTCTCTCTCTCTCTCTCTCTCTCTCTCTCTCTCTCTCTCTCTCTGTGTGTATATATATATATATATATATATATATATATATATATATATATATACATATACACATAGATATATACATACATACACATTCACCCATATATATACATAAACATATATATATGTATATTCCCTTCAGCTACCCTAATACTGAGGTCTCATGAATCATACATATCATCTTTCCATGTAGGAATGTCAACAAAACAGTTCCCCTTTAGTAAGTCCCTTGCAATTTCTTTTTCTTGATTACCTTTTCATGCTTCTCTTGATTCTTGTGTTTGAAAGTCAAATTTTCTATTCAGTTCTGGTCTTTTCACTGAGAAAGCTTGAAAGTCCTCTATTTTATTGAAAATCCATATTTTGCCTTGGAGCATGATACTCAGTTTTGCTGGGTAGGTGATTCTAGGTTTTAATCCTAGCTCCATTGACCTCCAGAATATTGTATTCCAAGCCCTTCGCTCTCTTAATGTAGAGGCTGCCAGATCTTGGGTTATTCTGATTGGGTTTCCACAATACTCAAATTGTTTCTTTCTGGCTGCTTGCAGTATTTTCTCCTTGATCTGGGAGCTCTGGAATTTGGTGACAATATTCCTGGGAGATTTCTTTTTGGGATCTATTTGAGGAGGCGATCGATGGATTCTTTCAATTTCTATTTTGCCCTGTGGTTCTAGAATATCAGAGCAGTTCTCCTTGATAATTTCTTGAAAGATGATATCTAGGCTCTTTTTTTGATCATGGCTTTCAGGTAGTCCAATAATTTTTAAATTATCTCTCCTGGATCTATTTTCCAGGTCAGTGGTTTTTCCAACGAGATATTTCACATTATCTTCCATTTTTTCATTCCTTTGGTTCTGTTTTATAATATCCTGATTTCTCATAAAATCACTAGCTTCCACTTGCTCCAGTCTAATTTTTAAGGTAGTATTTTCTTCAGTGGTCTTTTGGACCTCCTTTTCCATTTGGCCAATTCTGCCTTTCAAGGCATTCTTCTCCTCATTGGCTTTTTGGAGCTCTTTTGCCATTTGAATTAGTCTATTTTTTAAGGTGTTGTTTTCTTCAGTGTATTTTTCAGTATTTTTTTGGGTCTCCTTTAGCAGGTCATTGACTTGTTTTTCATGGTTTTCTCACATCCTGATCATTTCTCTTCCCAATTTTTCCTCTACTTCTCTAACTTGCTTTTCCAACTCCTTTTTGAGCTCTTCCATGGCCTGGGACCAGTTCATGTTTTTCTTGGAGGCTGTTGGTGTAGGCTCTTGCACTTTATTGACTTCTTTAGGCTGTATGTTTTGGTCTTCTTTGTCAGCAAAGAAAGAATGCAAAGTCTGAGACTGAATCTCGGTGCGTTTTCACTGCCTGGCCATATTCCCAGCCAACTAACTTGACCTTTGAGTATTTCAGTGGGGTATGACTGCTTGTAGACTAGAGAGTTCTATGTTCCACGTTTGGGGGGGAGGTGCCAGCTCTGCCACTCCAGCACTGCTCCTTACCCAACCCCCAACCCAGACTGGGCTTAGATCTTCAGCAGGCCGTGCACTCCTGCTCTGATCCGCCACTTAATTCCTCCCACCAGGTGGGCCTGGAGCCAGAAGTAACAACAGCTGTAGCTACCCCACCTCCGCTGCCCCCGGGGCTGGAAGCCGAACTGCGAACTCCTTCTACTCCCGCAGCTTTTCCCACTAACCTTCTCCACAGTCTTTGGCGTTTGTGGGTTAAGGAGTCTGGTAACTGCCGCAGCTCACTGATTCAGGGTGCTAGGGCCCGCTCCGCCTGGCTTCTGGTCTGGATGGTCCACGCCGTTCAGGCTGTTTTCTGCTCCACTCCATTCCCAGCTCCCAGCTCCCAGCTCCGTGTGGAATAGACCTCACCCAGAGACCATCCAGGCTGTCCTGGGCTGGAGCCCTGCTTCCCTCTGCTGTTTTGTGGGTTCTGCCATTGTAGAATTGGTTCAGAGCCATTTTTCATAGGTTTTTGGAGGAACTCCGTATGGAGCTCACACTAGTTCCTGCTTACCAGCCGCCATCTTGGCTCCGCCCCCAACATAGAGTTTTATGTTAAATCTGGAAAAGACCTTGGATACCATTCCCCCTCATTTTACAAATGAGGAAACTGAGACAAATAGAAGTTAAGTAACTTGTGCACTGACATAGCTTGTAAGTTTCTGAGGCAGCGTTTGAACACAGATCTCCTTGGCCCCAAGTTCAGCACCCATCACTACTCCACACTCTCTAGGTGAGTGCTTAGGGAATCATAGTGTGTAAATTCCTGGAAGAGAGGACTTTTTCAGTTTGGAATTCATGCTTCCCAATGTGCCTGGCATGTAGTAGGATTTGTTGAATTTTTGTTGAATGCAACATTCTGGTTAAATGGGGTTGCACCTAGTGTTGAAGAAACAAAACAGGTCAGCTGACTATTGGTCTTTGCTGAGTACAGTGAATATAAGAGGCTCCTCCTTTGGTTATTGGAGAGACCACAGGGTCTAAGGATTCTCATTCTGCTGTCTTTTTTACCATATGGGACTGTGGGATTTAGAAGGTGCAAGAGATTGGGTTTGATGTATGATGCACCCACCCAAACCTTGAGGAAGTCTTCTGGGGTTTGCTTTTGTTTGAACTGACCTCCTAAACATACTTTGTTATTGGTACCACTTGGATCTTTTCCCTAAAATAACCACTCAAAAGAATCCATCTAATTCAAATGAGGACTCTTGTTCAGCTTTGACTCTAACCCCATTCCTTATTTTTCATTAGTCCCTCATTTATGGATCCATGCTTCCCGTCCCCTTACCTCACCCCACTTACGGATCTGTGCTTCTCATCCCCCCACTCCATTTATGGATCTGTTCTTCCCATGCCCCCACCCTACTTATGGATCCATGCTTCCCATCCCCCCACCTCATTCCACTTATGGATCTGTGATTCGCATCCCCCCACCCTACTTATGAATCTGTGCTTCCCTCCCCCCACACCCCACTTATGGATCTGTGCTTTTGTCTCCTTCTGGCCCGTTTTCTCATCTATTAAGTAATGTGTTGGAAGTCAAGTTGATGACATTTAGAGAAGAAATTCCATTTTCATGCAAGTGTTTGGCCTTCACATCATGAAGAAGTCCTGATCAAGTGGACAAAATCTGGTTCAGCCCAGAAGCATTGGGGGAGTGGATCCAAACCAAAGATATTCTTACAAATTTGTGAAGTTCATTCTTCCCACATATGGAGAGAGCTATGCAGATAATGGGCATTGGCCAAGAAGCAAGGACAATATTTCAATAGCATTCAAGCCTGTAGGTAAATATGTCATCAAAGGGGATTGAGACTTGCTGAAATCAGCGTGAACCTGTCCTTCTATAGCTGCTCGCTTCCACAGAATAAATAGTCTCTACTTTCTAATTTGTATGGTAGCCTGAATGAAAAGCAGGGAATCAGAAACCAGACGCATCTGTTTCTAAAGCTGGTCCCATATTAAGTTAGCCTGGTGATAAGTAGCAATGCTTTCCATGTTTGTTAAAAAATAAAGTTAGCAGTGCTGGGAATAAGATTAGCTTTTAAAGTATGCGTTTCTACAATGGAATGAAATCTCTCATTTCTCTAGCAAGCAGCATTTCTTTTCAGACCATAAAATGCATGAATACACATATATATACTGTGTGTATGTGTACATTATATACACATGCACATATACACATACACATTGACACAGGGATACATATGTACATATTTTATATATTCGTGTGTATAGATCTGAATCTCTAACTTTTCCCCTGGAATGTATGAATCACAGGAAAACCTATTATAGATTGCCTCTGAGATTTGTCGAATTGCATTCTAAAAATCTTGATGCAAGAAAGAAGTCAAATTAAAATGTGGCTTTTAACTATTTCCCGGCTTCAAGGCTTTGGGGCTGACTGGATGGTGTCAAAGGGCAGTCAGAAGAATAAAAGAATGAAAAGTCGCTAAACAATGAAGGGAGAATGCTTTCCAAGGGCCTCGTCACACATCAGCCTCTAAGTATGGCAATCTATTTGGCAGAGACTCATGAATTGCTCCTTGTCTGAAGTTATATTGAAAAGCCTGGTATCAAGTTTCATTCACACTGGAGTAAAGGAATGAACAGTAGTTCCATTATTTAAATCAGCTTGTCTTGAGCACAGGGGAAGCACAGATATGTCATGTTTTTTTGTTTGTTTGTTTTTTAATTAATATTATTTTACAAAAAAAAAGGAGCTGTAATCAGTGTGTAAAGAATATGCTATTCAGAAATTGATTTCCTCCAAATTTCTTATGAATTAGTGATTGTACATGGATGGGATTGAAAGAGTACCAAGTGGTCTCTGAGATGACCCTTCAGTAGGGTAAATCCTTCCAGAGGGGACTGACACTTCACTTCCTTGAGACAAAGGCACTCGAAAGCCCTTCCCCATTGCTGTTAATTGGATGTTAATTATGAGTTCAGCTTCGTTTTGAAAAGCAGCTCCAATGCAATAAGACTGTTTCTTCCTGACATTATGTCCATTTAACACTTAATGTGGCATGCCAAATGCGAGCACAAATCATATTCTCTAGAGCTGACTTGTTTGGATGATTGAGCAGAGTGGGTGACTTACAGTTTCAGGACCATAAGGAAATGGGCTCTTCTACACCAGGGTTTCTAATAGCAGAATAAAATCTTAATATAAAATAAAATAAAACAAAACAGGGGGAGGGTCCACAGAGAGTCTGAGCTGAACTCTTAAAGACATGTCTCTTGAAAATTGTTTCAATGAAGAAATCCCTACAGATGCATCAAGAATCTAGACAGAAGCCAGCATATCACAACATAGAATGGTACCTGTAAGGAGCAAGTCTTTCACTCAAGCCAGGTGAGGAAGCCCATCATGTTGCTCTGCCTGGTGAATCCCAGTGGAGATCTCCACGGGTTTGTGAAGATCTCCCTAATGAGTCAAGGACAGAGCCCCCATGGACAAGAAACGCCCTCTATAGTGGACCCTTCCTGGAGGTAGCTTCTCTGGGGCAATGCCCTTCTGGTCCTCGCTTAATTATATCCTGTTAAGATTAACAAGAAATGGAATGTCCAAATGTGAACCACACAGCCTGTGATGGATAATGGATTTATGGGATAAATACTATTCCTAGAAACAAAAAGATTTCCTCCCATTGGCCAGATTCTTGCCCACAGCAAGTCTCACAGGAAGGGTAGGTCTAGATTAGGCTTGGGCTTTGTAACAAAAGCCGTGAGGTAGATTATACTAACTGCCTCCATTATCCAGCTCTGCGGCTGGCTGCCATGTTTTATTTCTGGGCAAATATGGGGCTTTTCTTAAGGTCAGGAAAATAGGTCTTCTGCCATCCTATTGTTCGTTTTTCAATAAAACAGCCAAATACTGGCAGTTATTGGGGGGGGTCACTTGATTCACCTGCCAGTCAATTCAACTGAATGACCCCTTAGGCTGAGGTGCCCATAGGCCTCTGGCTATCTGAACTGGGTGAGGCAGTGACATCAAGTCTGATGTTCACTTTGTGTGCTGAGAGGGAGAGGGATGGAGTAAGCATTTACATGATGCCCACTCTGCTGGGGCAGTACTAAGCACTTTACAGGTATCTCATATGATTCTTACACCATCACCACAAGGGGATGCTGTTATTATCCCCATTTTACAGTTGAAAAAGCTGAGACAAAGAGAGATGAAGTGATTTGCCCAAAGTCACACAGCTAATGATTTGTCTGAGGCTGGATTTGAACTCAGGTCTTCCTGACTTCAGGGCCAGCACTCTGTCTACTGTACCACCCAGCTACCTCTGCATCCTATTGAAGACAGCATCATAGATTTAGAGCTGGGAGGCCAGATGAGCCATCTAGTTCAATCTGCATTTTACAGATGAGAAATTAAAGCCTACAGAAGTTAAAGGATTTGCCCAAGGTCTTATAGATATTGTCAGAGACAGGACTTAAGTCTACATCTTTGAACTCCAAAGCTGGCACTTGAGCCACTGGGACATATTGTTTTGTTTTCGTGTAGTAGCAGAGATTTAGTACCAGGAAGGACATGATTGCCTTGAGCTACTGAGTGCCAACCCCACATTATACAGATGAGAACAAGGAAGCCCAGAGTCATAAGTGACCTGCTGAAGGTCACACAGATTGGAAGCACCTGAGTCCAGCTTTGAGCTTGGGTCTTCTGGCTCCTAATTCTAGTATTTCCAACTTGGACAGCAGCTCAGGGACCAACACGGACCTCCTCAGTCATCCCCTTTACAGTTTTCCCCAAGGTACACCCCTAAGCTTTGTGTATACTCATGGAGACTGTGCAATCTCTGGAGGAAGCTTTTTGGGGAAGACCTATAGTTGTTAGGAGGCTTTCCCTGCCACTGAGCCTATGTGTGCCTCTCTGTCACTTCCCCCCATGCTCCCCATTCCTCTCTCTCTGAAGGTAAAGAGAGCAAGTGTGAGGAGCCTTCCCCAATCCCAGCCTTTCACCTACAAGAGGCCAGTCAGGATGGTGATTGATGGACTGGCTGATTATGATGCCTACTTCCTCCCAAGCATCTTCTTTCCTCTAACTTGGGCATAGTGGATTCCTTCCATTGATCCCTTTAGCCAAAGATCTGGGGGCCCTTTCCTGCACAGGCTTGATGTTAGGAATACCCTTCTCCTAATAGAATGTCATCTCTGCAAGAGCAGTTGTAGCTCCACTGCCTTGAAAAGGGCTTTGCACATAGAAGACACATTAAATGTATTTTTGGAATTGCACTGAATTCCTCAGTGTTTCAGCCAAAACACTAAATTCTGTCCTCCAGATGTGACCCAACATGGGCTAAATACTGAGAAGTGTCGTCACTAAAAGGATTCACTAAAGGATTTACAGGGACTTAATTTAAAACCAATGGGAACCATGGATTACCTCCACTCTAACCTCACTTGACAGATGAGGAAACTGAGGTGCAAAGAAATTAAGTGACTTAGTCAAGATCAGACAAGACAGATCGTGGACATCAAAGGGGAAATTCAAACCCACGTTCTCTGACTCCGAATCCAGCCCTCTATCTCAGTCTGTAAGAAGGGGGCCTGAGAGCTCCTTACACACAGCTGTCTGCAAATGGGTTCTGGGTCTTAGAAATGACACAGGACTCACATGATATTAAAAAATGTTCTTTTGCTTGTTTTACTGAACCTTGGAGAAAGCACTAGAACACAATGCCATGGATATTGCCAAGGCCCCCAGCTGGAGCTGGCCTTGAGCAAGAAACAATGCAAAGAACCCTCATCCTGTTATGCTTTAAGCTGCTTTCTCCTTTTCCCCCTTTTCAGAGTAGGCATAATTTGTCTTTAGAGGAACAAGTGCCTCTTTCCCCTCCAATATATATTTTGTTCACACCTTAGAGATTTCAGAAAACAGTCTTGAATTTATGAAGGTGAAAAACCCCTTGATGAATAAATAGCCAAGTGCCAAATGAATGTATTTGTCTGCATTGCCAATAGTTTCCTGGAAGTGAAAACTCCAATGGGAAAAATTCAAGCCAGTTCTTTGTTACTTATCCTGTAATATACAAAATTCCTTTTGTTTAAATTGGTTGTGAATTCGGCACAGGAACTACCCATTTCTATTTTTAGAAAAAGGACATAAGAGACATGACTTTGTACATACAGGCAAGACTTAAGCCAATGGGCAGCCCCGTTTCTAGAAGGGCCTGGAGATACAGGCCCAGATGCTGCTCCACTGCCTCCCTCCCAGGAAACATGTGGAGATCATTCCTGTGCTCACGTATCTCCTGCTGAAAGGCTGCTGGCATCAATCGATTTATTCGACCTTTGCAGTGAGGTGGACAGTGACATAGAGGAAATGAAGAATGGGAAATGGGAGGCTGACCTATTCAGACTCAGAAAGACCTTGGCAGATTTGGACTTCCTGACACAGACTGACTGCTTGATCCTGGGCAAGGAGCTTAACCTGCCAGGGCCCCAGGTAACTCTAAGCCTCCCTGTTTCTGAGTGGGCACCAGTCTAGGTAGGTTGTGTTTGATGAGATCACAGATTTAGAGCTTGAAGGCTCCCATCTAGTACCACTGTCCCCAAGGTCATACAGGTAGTAACCAACCAGCTTAGGATCCAAACCCATGTCTGTGGACTCCAATTCCAACTGTTACTCCATTGGCCCATGGTGCCTCGGTTTCAAGAATTCCCTAGTCAGTGAAATCACAGGCCTGTTCCTCTTACCAAAAAGGGGGAGAGGAGAGCGAATCATTGAATACTAGAGTTGGAAGGGCCCCCAAGAGCCCCTTGGCCCTGTCTCCCATTACGAATGACCATGCAGCAACTGCATAGAGGAGGCCAGGCCCCCAAAGTAGGCAGTCAATTCCAGCTTTGCAGAGGGCTAATCCCCAGGAAAGTTTCCCTAACAGTCAGCATCATATGTAAAATTAAAATAGAGATGAGGAATTTTCAGAGCAGGCTAGCAGTTCACATTCGGAAAGGGGCTCAGTGGTCACCCAGAACAAGAGCATTTCCACTAAATTTTTAAAAATTGTTCACTGCCCAAGTTAGAAAGATAAGGGTTGAATTCGGATGCCATTGGCATGAAACAGCAGAAAATATGGTTTGGGGGTGGGTTGTAATTTGCTTTGTCCATATTTGCTATCTGATAATGAGAAAAGTGCTTTCCATGCTCAGTGTTCTCAGTATCGTTAACAGGCTCTGTTTGGGCACACGTTTGCTGTCCAAAGGAATTAAGAAACTTTTTTGTAAAAAGCTAATCTTGCCATTTATTTTCATAAAGTTTAGATTTAGGCTTGTGGCAACAGAAGAGACCTCTGATTAAGATACACAGACATAAGGGCCTAGAAGATAATGGAGCAGGCTGCAATGAGAGACACTTTTAATTATTCATTTTCAGAAATATGAATTTACATTTTCTTCAATAAAAAGACCTACTGTGGAAAGACTTTCCAAAAATGCAGATTACTGTCTTTGTGACTGAGCCAGGAAGTACTGGAAAATTATGAGACATGGAAAGATTAACTGACTCACCCAAGGTCACATGCTAGAGAGTTCTGGAGGCAGTATATGAACCTAGGTCATTCTGACTCCAAGTCTAAAACAATATTCATTTCCATCATGCTGCTTCTATCTTATAAATGTATAGATATTTAATTTAAATATATTTAAATAAATTCATAACATGTCACAGTTAATTTTGAGAGAAGTCAAATCACACGTTATAGTGAACTTTGAAAGTCTCCTTTGGACTCATCTATTGAGTCACTACATTCAAACCATGCCTAGGAATTACAATTGCCTCTTTCTGGCTCCACCTCAGAAACATTCTGGGCCAGCCCTCCGTTTTTGTTCACAAATGGTGAAGTCAAGAAAAGTTGTGTAGCTTGCCCGTGGTCATCCCCTTTTTAGTGTTAGCTCTAGGAGCACAGCCCAGGCCTTTGGACACTTGGGCAGTACTTTCCCCTGACATTATGCCGTCTCTTTTGCTTACTCATTTTTTCTCCATTCAGCTATCAGTTCTCTGCTCAGTTGGATAAGATATTTGCATCTTGCTATGACCCCAGAGGAACACTGATTATAGAGCCAGAAGGGACCTTATGCATCTTCGAGTATAACCTCATTTTCCAGACAAGGAAACCAAGACACAAGTGTCTTCAAAAAGTAAACTCAAATTCTAGTCCAGATTGGGTCCAGAGAAAGAAAAGGAGCATGAAAAAGTGAATTCCTACACATTCAAGAAGGCAAGTGTGTGTAACAGAGTAAGTAAGACGTTAGAGGCTGCTTCCTTTGCCTTACCACTTTGGTGATCCTGTGTTCTATCAGTGTGGGTTCTCCCTCCTTCTATGGAGATCCCAACCCTCATAGCTTAACATAGAAGTTAGAGTGTCTGAAACATGTATTGATCCTGTGGCCAACCTGGTAATCAGCCTCTCCAACCCGAGCTTGCCTGATGACAAGCATGCACCTATTGCCAAGCCCAAACTGGAAGCCTTCTCAGCTTGCTACGACCTTCTAATTCTCAAATTCTATGATTCATACCCTGCCCCATTTGAACTCATTCTTTCATTGGCATATTCATCATTGGCACAGCCTTCAAGAATCCAGGGTCACATTCATGCTGAAACATTCCCTAGGAATAGTACTTTTATAGCATACAGTCAGTGAAGTCAAGGAAAACAAAAACCCAAGTCTTGTCCTAGAACAAATAGTATTTTCCTCTGTACTACCATATGAAGCTTAGGGTCATTGGTCAATAAGACCAAGGTATAAAATGATCCCATCTCCAGTTCATACCCAGAGAGCTATCCTTTCTGTAGCCATGCAGAGAACTGACTCTTGTCTGTAACTTTGCTAGACATTCATCTCGACACTTTAACTCCCAAAGAGGTCGTTGCATTACTTCATGCTGAATCCTTCCTCCTGATTGCTGCCATTTTCCGGAAGCCCAAAGCAAAGCTATGCCTTTCACTACTACATTCCAATTTGTTGAGTGTGAAATGTGCGTATCTCTGATTAGTCATGGTATGGAGCAAGCTTTCATAAGGTTGTTGAAATTTGTTATTCTTGTTTACATATGTGTATGCATATATGTCATTTAAACATAGATGTTGGGAAATCGCTCCTGCTTTTGTAGTTTTGTGATAGATTTTTTCTATCTAAGTTGGATATTTGGCTTTTATCATTCACATTTGATGCAAAGTCATACCCACATAAGAGTTCCTCTTCTTATTTCCTCTTCATTGATTTTGTTCATGCCAAAAATGTAAGTGGAAATGACTGTTGATGAAGCCATGTTTCTAAATTACAGAAGTCCCTTCCTTTACCTATTTTCTGCAATTCATTTTAGGACGTAGGCCCACTTCTAAATTCTTCCCCTTTACTTCATGGTCTCACCTTTCTTATCTTTTCATCCTCCAAATTTCAGACTCTCTTAACTCTTTGGTGTATTTTTTCTTGAAGCATTCTCCAAGTCCCCTTTTCTCTTCTGAACAGAAATTCAGCTTCCTCTTTCTCATACCACAGGAGATGCAATTCTACTCTGGTAAAGATAGTATAATTTGGCAAGTAAATTTCTCTCATTTCCCATTGACAGACTGGTTTGAGCATAAAAAAGTCAGGAGGAAGAAATGGTTCACATGGAACTTCTTCAAGGCCAATATAAAATTCTTCTTTTCCAAATAAAATTCTTTAGTTCGTTTAACAAATGAGAAAATTTGCCTATTTGCTGCAGGTGATGAAGGGTTGGAAAACTGTCAGAAATTCATCTCCAAATATTTTAAAGCACGTTATAGAGCTAAATCATTTGACTTGGAATGTTGTTGCTGTTGCTGTTCAATTGTGTCTGAGTCTTCCTGACCCTGTGGACCATAGCACACCAACACTGTCCCTGGAGTTTTCTTGGCAAAGATAGTGGAGCAGTTTGCCATTTGTTTCTCCAGTGGATTAAGGCAAATAGGTTAAGCAACTTACTCAGGGTCACACAGCTAGTAAGTATCTGAGGCCAGATTTGAATGCAGGCGTTCTTGACTCCAGCCCCAGCACTCTACCCACTGAGCCACCTGGCCACCTTCTTGACTTGCGGTACAGAACAATAAAGCTCATGCTGCCCTCCATTAATGAATGCATAAATCTGTAGCACATCAGCAGTACGTATGAGGAACCAATTTGGCAAGGATCTGTGATAACCTGAGTATGGGGACTGCATCAACTCCATTGGTCTACAACTTAGTACACAAACCTCAGAGAGCTGCCTAAGACTTAGAGGGTTAAGTGAATTGCCCAGAGTCACACATCTAGAAGGTGAGAGAGCTGGAATTTGAATTATGTTCCATTACTCTAAACACTTAATGCACTGCCTTTTTGGACTGTCTGTCCCCATCTACATTATTCATCACTGTTAGTTTTTCCATACATATCAGCAAGTCAACCCTCTTTCAAGATATGATGTATCCCAGGGTAAGCTAATGACAACATTCCCTTGTACACTGTGTTTCAAAATATCTTGGATAACTCTGCACATGTCTAAAATGTTCCTGCTAACTCAGGAATGCCGAGGAAACCTGTTGCATACTCTTCCCTTCAAGTGGTAGCTTGACTTTTCATAGATGAAATTCTACTTGCATGCTTATGGAAAACATTGATTGTCCAAGGAGTCCATTGGTGATGAATGAGATAATGGAGCTCTTCTCCCCTCGTGCTTCCAGAGAGGCTGCTTTTGGGTACTGCCCCTTGCCTGCCGGATGTCTGTATGCTGTATACCCACATGCTCCTGTTTTTATAGAATTGTTCGTTCTTCTCTAGCTTTGAAATGAAATGACCCGAGAGATTTACATTCTGTTTCATAGCATTCCTCACCACAGTAATTTATGCATAATGGATGTCACCATAGATTTAGGGGCCATTTATATTGTCCACCTTTTCCTATTTATATTAGATTAAATAAATTCTTCATAGTCAAGTTTGCTATGATTTTCTGTTTCCTAGTGTATGTCTCTCATTTTCAATGCATTTATGTGTTTTTTGTATTTTCAAAGTGATGACTTCAATACTTTAAGTTTTCAGCAATAAATACCATTTTCTAATCTCTTGTTTTGAGGGTTTCTTAAAATTATATATGATCCAACCTGAAGTCATTTGTCTTTTTTACATACAATCCAAAGAGGCTCACTAAACATTTAATGATGAATTAGTCTGATATAATGGAAGGCAGCTCATTACATGAATATGAAAACATATACTATGAGTCTAGCCATGTCTTCAAGTGTGGCTGTATGCTTTATGGCAAACATCCAACATGGATATCAGTACCATTCCCTAATGCCAATATCTGTTATAGAGTGCCTCTAATGTATGAGGTATTGTGTTTAACCCAGTAGGGAACAGGGAATAAATTAAAAAAAATCCTTGCCCTCGCAGAGCTAACTACTTATGGGTGTTTCATGTCATAAGAGATACGAATAAACATTTATGAAAGGGGGTTTAATGTCACCATCACTGATGATGATCCAGAGATGAAAGTTCTGACTAATTATGTTATAATATTCAAATGAGCTAAAGTGGGCCTACTCAACACTTGGCCATTAAGGCATCCCCACATTTTAAACCAAGGGTGTTGGGGCTAAGGTGAGTGGTAAAAACAAAAAGAGAGGGCAGAAAGGGAGAAGGGAAAGAGGGAAGGGGAGAGGGAAGGATGAAAGGAGGGAGGGAGATGAAGAGACAGGGAGTTTTCTCTCTATCTTTGAGAGAGTTTTAATTCTAACCCTCCTTTCTAAAGTAACACTGTTACCTGATGCCAACTGCACCAGGAAGATAGATGATAGAATGCAGCTAGCTGCCACTCTCCAGCACAGAGTCCAGTGAAAGAAAGCTCAGTTCCAAATGCCTGTGCTCCTTGCTACTATTTCTGCTTTGCCCACATCACTTGCCATTCTCATCCTTTTAGCCAGGTTCTAAAACCTTCTCCTCACCACACCTGAAGGTTGGTGGCAGCATCACACCTCCTGGGGGCTGAGCAGTTTGGTAGACCTGAAGGACAGGAAAGGTACCTCCCCTTCATAAAGTTAAGGTTTGGGATCAGGAAGATGCTGCACAATTGGCAACCTGCCCTGACTGCTTGTCATTCCCCTTTTCAAAGAATTAGTCATGGGGCTGACTGGACCTCTGTGTGTGGAGGTGTGTATGTCAGGGTGGGGGTGGGGAGGAGTGTGTCAGTTATCATGCTCCCCCCATGCTCCAGTGCCACCAAGCACTGCCTGCTAAGCCATGCTGCTGCCAAGGCTAACCAAGTAAAGAGGCTCTGAATGACAAAACATGGCACATGCCCTTCAGCATTTTACCTCATGCAAGATCATTACAGTGCCATCCTTAAGATAAAGAATGTTTATTCAAGAAGCTCAGTTTAAAAACAAGGAACAAAATGGCCTGTGTGCAGTCTCGTAGTGCTAGCTGGGCCAAGCTGCTCAGAGATCCCAGGGTGGAGCCAGACCTCCAATACTGGGGCCAAAATAATCACTGAGCAAATAGTCCCTTTTAAAAGCATTGTGAAGCAAGCTAAGAACTGAAATAAGAGGCAGAAGCAGAATGAATAGAGGCAGAAATATGGATTTGTTTGATTCTTCATATCCATGGTCTCCAATGAGTCTTATCTTAGTCCTCTTCATCTTCTTTCCTTATTAGTCTTCAGGTATTACTGGGATTGGGAATTGCCCCAATTTTGCCCTTTCTCAAATTGTTGGAGGTGGAACAGGGAATCATTTGGCTGCTCTCAGAATTCCCTGTTATCTATCTTCCTTGAGAGAACCTCAGGTTAGGACACAGGATACGGATTCTTTAACTGTTTCAAAGAATATATGGATTCACAGTGACACTAGGGTGTGTGGGCATTGAAGGTGCACTGATCATGGCACTCGAAGACTGAGTTCACTTCCTGCTTTAACACTTCCCAGCTGAGATCCACCAGCAAAGTTGTTTAACCATTTTATGCTCAAAATGCACTTTAAATGCATTGGAAATAAAAATACCTATTATGAATATCATAATAAGTTAGATAGATAGACACATAGGTATTGAAAGCCTTTCTAAAACTCTCACAATGTGCCAGATAAGTTTTGAGAATACAAAGACAAACAAACCAGACACTTTCTTCAAAGATGTTAAATTCTCACAGCGGGAGACAACACAGATAGAGGAACTGGAAAGACAAGTAGGAAGTCAAGAAAAAAAGAATGGCTATGGTCCTTCCTAAAATGGTGGCAAAGGGGAAGGAGGCACCCTCAGGAGAGCAGAGATTCAGGGCAGGGATTTCTCTAAAAGGAAGATTAGGCAGGCCAGGAGAAGGAGAAAGCCTGAGAGTCTAGGCCTGATTTCAAATGTCAGTACCTAAGACTATTGTAAGGAATATGGCTTTGTAAATAAAAAATACCCCGAATAAAAGGAAAAATACCTTCTAATAGCAATAGCAACAATTCATATTTATAGAGTACATTAAGGAGGTGCAATAGCAATGTGAAAAGTGCACTGGATTTAGAGTCTAAAGACTTGTCATCCAATGGGGGAATTTGCTTTGCCAGCCCATGCATGGGTAGACTGTGGGACTTATTAATTTATTTTTGAACTTGCTCACTTTGGGGGAGGGAGATGGTGGAAGGGACAGAATTAAAAGAGATCTTCTATTGGAGGGAAGGTTTGGTAAGCAGTCATAGGGTGATGTGAAGAAGGAGAAAGATAAGAATAAAAAGAACAAGAAGAACAAGAACAAGAAAAACAAGAACAAGTACAAGGAGAACAAGAACAGGAATGAGAAGAAGGAGGAGGAGGAGGAGGAGCTTCAGGTATCGTACCTCCCTGTTCTTTCAGTAACTATGGAGTTCCATCATCTGACCCCACTGTCTTGGCCTAAAGGGCAGCTGTGGACTTGCTTTCCTTCTCTCTACTTCTCTTAGTTTCTAGTTCTCTATTAACCAGTTACTTCTTTCTTTTCCAGTCTAAAGATGACTTTCCTTAGAAGAGCAAAAAAAAAAAGCAAAATTAGAATGGAATCAGTCTGTGGACCTTATTCTCTGCAGAGACCTTCAGGATTAAGATGGGAGGGAATGTCACAAGATGATAGACTATGACTAGGTGGGATTTATACCAAGAATGCAGTGCTGGTTCAATATTAGGAAAACTGGCAGAATGATTGATCTCATCAATAACAAAACCAACAAAAATCATATGATTATCTCAATAGGTGCTGAAAAAAGCTTTTAACAACATGTAACAATCATCTCTATTGAAAAAACTATAAAGCATAGGAATAAACAAACATTTTCTTAAAATTATAAGCAGTATCTATCCAAACCCATTAGCAAGTGTTATCTGTAATGGGGATAAGCTAGAAGCTTTCCCAATACAATCAAGGGTGAAGTAAGGATGCCCATTGTCACCTCTATTATTCAATATTGTACTAGAAATGCTAGCTACAGAAATAAGACATGAAAAAGAAAGAGAAGGAATTAGAATAGGCAATGAGGAAGCAAAACAATCACTCTTTGTAGACAATATAATGGTATACTTAGAGAATCTACTAAAAGCCTGGTTGAAATAATTAGCAGCCTCAAAGTTTCAGGATATAAATAACCCCATATAAATCATCAGCATTTACAATATTAACAACAAAGTCTAGCAGGAAGAGCTAGAAACAGAAATTCCATTTAAAATCGTTGCAGGTAATATAAAATAGTTAGGAGCTTACTTGCCAAGACAAACGCAGGAATTATGTAAACATGATTATAAAACACTTTTCACACAAATGCAGATCTAAACAATTGAAAAAATTGAAGAAGTATTGAAGAAATATCGATTGAAGAAATATTAATTGTTCATAGGTAGGCCAAGCTAATATATTAAAATGATAACTCTACCTAAATTGATTTACTTATTCAGTACCATATCAATCAAATTACAAAAAGAAATATTTTATAGAGCAAGAAAAGATAATAACAAAATTCATCTGGAAGAACAAAAGGTCAAGAATATCAAGGGAATCAATGAAAAAAAAGTGAAGGAAGGTGACCTAGCAGTGCTAGATCTCAAACTGTATTATAAAGTGGTAATTATCAAAACAATATGGTACTGGCTAAGAAAAAGAGTGATGGTTCAGTGGAATAGATTAGGTACACAGTAGTAAATGAACATAGTAACTTAGTGTTTGACAAACCCAAAGATCCATGATTTGGGAACAAAACTCACCATCCCACAAAAATTACCAGGAAAACTAGAAAGAAGTTTGGCAGAAACTAGGTATAGGCCAACATCTTACACTGCATTCCAAGATAAAGTCAAATTGGGTACATGAGTTAGACATAAAAGGTGATAACATAAGCACATTAGGGGAGCATAGGGTATTTTGCTTGACATAATTATAGAATGAGAGAAAAATTTATCACCAGAAAAGAGATAAAGAACATTATGGGATGTTAAATGAATAATTTTGATTACATCAAATTAAAAAGGTTTTGCACAAACAAAATCAATTCAGCCAAGATCGAAAAGGAAGCAGGAAAATGGAGGGGGGAGGGATTTACGGTGAGTTTCTCTGATAAAGGCTTTATTTCTCAAATGTATAGAGAATTGAGTATAATTTATTAAGAATATGAGTCATTCCCCAAATTGATAAATGGTCATGCTTATGACTATTTATGACCATATGAACAGGCAGTTTCCAAAAGAAGAAATCAAAGTTATCTATAGTCCTATGACAATAAACAACACTCTAAATCACTATTGGTTAGAGAAATGCAAATTAAAATAACTCTGATGTACCACCTCACACCTATCAGATTGGTTAATATGACAGAAAAGGAAAATGGCAAATGTTTGAGGGGATGTGGAAAATAGGAACAGTAATGCCCCGTTGGTGGAGTTGTGAACTGATCCAAGTATTCTGAAGAGCAATTTAAAACCATGCCCACAGGGCAATAAAACTGTGCATACCCTTTGATCCAGCAATACTACTACTAGGTCTGTACCTCAGAGAGATCAAAGAGAAGGGAAAAGGACTTATATGTACAAAAATATTTTAGTGGCATTTTTTTTTTAGTGAAGATGTTTACATTTTATTTTATTTTTTTGTGAAAATTTTTTTATTTAAATTTATTTATTTAACATATTTGGTTTTCAGCATTGATTTTCACAACAGTTTGAATTACAAATTCTCTCCCCATTTCTACCCTCCCCCCCACTCCAAGATGGCATATATTCTGCTTGCCCTGTTCCCCAGTCAGCCCTCCCCTCTATCACCCCCCTCCCTTCTCATCCCCTTTTCCCTTCCTTTCTTGTAGGGCAAGATAAATTTCTATGCCCCATTGCCTGTGTATCTTATTTTTTAGTTGCATGCAAAAACTTTTTTTTTTGTTTTTGAACATCTGTTTTTAAAACTTTGAGTTCCAAATTCTCTCCCCTCTTCCCTTCCCACCCACCCTCCCTAAGAAGTCAAGCAATTCAACATAGGCCACGCATATATCATTATGTATAACCCTTCCACAATACTCATGTTGTGAAAGGCTAACTACATTTTGCTCCTTCCCAACACATCCCGCTTTATTGAATTTTCTCCCTTGACACTGTCCCCTTTCCAAAGTGTTTGTTTTGATTACCTCCACCCCCATCTGCCCTCCCCTCCATCATCCCCCCCGCTTTTATTTATTTTTTATCTTCCTCCCTCTTCTTTCCTGTGGGGCAAGATACCCAATTGAGTATGTATGGTATTCCCTCCTCAGGCCAAATCTGATGAGAGCAAGGTTCACTCATTCCCTCCTCACTTGCCCTCTCCCCACCTCCCACAGAACTGCTTCCTCTTGCCACCTTCATGTGAGATAATCCACCCCATTCTATCTCTCCCTATCTCCCTCTTTCAATATGTTGCTCTCTCATCCCTTAATTTCATTTTATTTCTTTTAGATATCTTCCCTTCATCTTCAACTCACCCTGTGTCTGCTCTCTCTCTTTTACACATATATATATATATATATATATATATATATATACATATATATGTATATATAAAACACATATATATACATATACATACATACACATGCATACATATGCACATAAATACATACATACATACACATTCACTTATATATACATATATATATATATATATATATATATATATATATATATATATATATATATATATATATATATGCATATTCCCTTCAACTACCCTAATACTGAGGTCTCATGAATCATACACATCATCTTTCCATGTAGGAATGTACACAAAACAGTTCAACTTTAGTAAGTCCCTTGCAATTTCCGTTTCTTGATTACCTTTTCATGCTTCTCTTGATTCTTGTGTTTGAAAGTCAAATTTTCTATTCAGTTCTGGTCTTTTCACTGAGAAAGCTTGAAAGTCCTCTATTTTATTGAAAGCCCATATTTTGCCTTGGAAGATGATACTCAGTTTTGCTGGGTAGGTGATTCTAGGTTTTAATCCTAGCTCCATTGACCTCCGGAATATCGCATTCCAAGCCCTTCGATCTCTTAATGTAGAGGCCTCCAGATCTTGGGTTGTTCTGATTGGGTTTCCACAATATTCAAATTGTTTCTTTCTGGCTGCTTGCAGTATTTTCTCCTTGATCTAGGAGCTCTGGAATTTGGCGACAATGTTCCTAGGAGATTTCTTTTTGGGATCTATTTGAGGAGGTGATCGATGGATTCTTTCAATTTCTATTTTGCCCTGTGGCTCTAGAATATCAGGGCAGTTCTCCTTGATAATTTCTTGAAAGATGGTATCTAGCCTCTTTTTTTGATCACGGCTTTCAGGTAGTCCAATAATTTTTAAATTATCTCTCCTGGATCTATTTTCCAGGTCAGTGGTTTTTCCAACGAGATATTTCACATTGTCTTCCATTTTTTCATTCCTTTGGTTCTGTTTTATACTATCCTGATTTCTCATCAAGTCACTAGCTTCCACTTGCTCCAATCTAATTTTTAAAGTAGTATTTTCTTCAGTGGTCTTTTGGACCTCCTTTTCCATTTGGCTAATTCTGCCTTTCAAGACATTCTTCTCCTCATTGGCTTTTTGGAACTCTTTTGCCATTTGAGTTAGTCTGTTTTTTAAGGTGTTGTTTTCTTCAGTGTATTTTTCAGTATTTTTTTGGGTCTCCTTTAGCAAGTCATTGACTTGTTTTTCAGGGTTTTCTTGTATCCTGATCATTTCTCTTCCCAATTTTTCCTCTACTTCTCTAACTTGCTTTTCCAACTCCTTTTTGAGCTCTTCCATGGCCTGGGACCAGTTCCTGTTTTTCTTGGAGGTTTCTGTTGTAGGCTCTTTGACTTTATTCATTTCTTCTGTCTGTATGTTTTGGTCTTCTTTGTCAGCAAAGAAAGAATGCAAAGTCTGAGACTGAATCTGGGTGCGTTTTCGCTGCCTGGCCATATTCCCAACCAACTAACTTGACCCTTGAGTTTTTCAGTGGGGTATGACTGCTTGTAGATTACAGAGTTCTATGTTCCACGTTTGGGGGGGAGGTGCCAGCTCTGCCACTCCAGCACTGCTCCTTCCCCAAGAACCCCCAACCCGAACTGGGCTTAGATCTTCAGCAGGCTGTGCACCCCTGCTCTGATCCGCTGCTTAATTCCTCCCACCAGATGGGCCTGGAGCCTGAAGTAACAACAGCTGTACCTGCCCCACCTCCACTGCCCCCAGGGCTGGAAGCTGAACCATGAACTCCTTCCACTCCCGCAGCTTTTCCCACTAACCTTCTCCACAGTCTTTGGTGTTTGTGGGTTGAGAAGTCTCGTAACTGCCGCAGCTCACTGAATCAGGGCGCCAGGGCCCCCTCCGCCCGACTTCTGGTCTGGATGGTCCACGCCGCTCAGGCTGGGCTCTGCTCCACTCCGTTCCCAGTTCCCAGCTCCCAGCTCCGAGCTCCGTGTGGGATAGACCTCACCCAGAGACCATCCAGGCTGTCCTGGGCTGGAGCCCTGCTTCCCTCCGCCGTTTTGTGGGTTCTGCCTTTCTAGAATTGGTTCAGAGCCATTTTTTATAATTTTTTGTAGGGTCTTGGTAGGGAGCTCACACTATTCCCTGCTTACCAGCCGCCATCTTGGCTCCGCCCCACCTAGCGGCATTTTTTGAGGTGGCAAAGAATTGAAAATTGAGGTTATGCCCCTCAATTGGTGAATTGCTGAGCAAGTTGTGGTATATGATAGTGATTGAGTACTATTGTACTATAAGAAATGATGAGCTGGGTGATTCCAGAAAAACCTGGCAAGACTTACATGAACTGATGTAGAATGAAATCTGCAGAACCAGGAGAACATTTTACAAAGTAACAGCAATATTGTACAGTAATTAATTGTGAATGAATTAGGTATTCTGATCAATACAATGATCCAAGACAATTCCAAAGGACTTATGATGAAAAATGCTATCCACTTCCAGAGAAAGAAGTTGTGGCTTTCGAACACAGAATGTAACATACTCTTTTTAAGTTTTTTTTTTTTTAAGTTTTTTCTTTTTTATTGTTGGTATTTGTTTTGGCCTGCATTTTCTTTTGTAACATGAATAATATGGAAATGTTTTGCATGACTATGTATGTATAGTCTATGTCAAATTACTTGCCTTCTCAAGGAGATGGGGCAGATACAGGGAAGGAGAGAATTTGGAACTCAAATTTTTAAAATTTTGGTTTACATGTAATTGAGAAAAATAAAATAAAAAAATAAATGTAAAAAAAAAGATCAAATGAAATGACTGTTTGGAATTTTTTGCTTTGGAAATTACTCTGGAACATAATATAATAGAATTCTTATCTGAGTTGGGCAGAATGGGCCCACAGACTTGAAATGAAATGTTCCATTCATTCCTCTGAATAAAATATTTCAATCTGGCTTTATATCAAGAGCTAAAGTGGTACATTCCATTTATAAACATGGGATCAACATAATCAGTCCTATTTGTGTAGATTTTTGAAGTTTACAAAGTACTTTCCTGATAACAAGGTTGAAAGGTAGACAATTTATGTCAAGCCAACAAACAGTCATTAGGCACCTGTTATATGGCAGGCTATACAGCTTCTGCACAGGGGATACAAAACTACAAGTGACCAATGGCCTCTGCTGTCAAAGTTAGTATTCTCCTGGGGACAGTGGGAATGGGCATACAACATGTACACCGATAATTAACTATAAATCAGTATACATTCAGTAATAGTAAGTTGGGGTGTGGAATGTGGGAGGGAGGGAATACAAACAGTTTGGAAATCAAAAACGAACTTGTATAGAACATGGGGCCCAGAGCTTTGAACAAACCAAAGACTCCAGGATTCTCTAGGAGAAGAGAGACTATCGTAGGCATGGGAGACAGCCTGGTCAAAGGCATGTAGGCAGGAGATGCATAGATTTAAAATCAGAAGGAATCTTAAAAGTCATTGGATCCCAGGTTAGGAACAACAAAGGAGAGGAGGGAGGGAGGGAAGGAAGGGGAAGGAGAAGGAGAGGGAAATGGAGGAGGGGGAGAGAGAGAGAGAGTTCACCCTATATAGAAGAGTTACATAAATTATCTTGCTGTTCTTGTCATTTTTTACATAACAGATATATGTATACATATGAATTTTAAATTTGTGCTATCCTGTTTATTATCATTCTGCTCTTGTTACTATTCTTATCATTTAACCACATCATAATTCTGAGAAACTCTAAGCACTGGACACTATCCAAGAGTGGAAATCCTCTGTGGTCACATGGAAGTGACAGAAAAGGAAGACACCCAAGCACACACACACACACACACACACACACACACAAGAACTGGCCTGGTGGGCTCACAGAATCTTGTGCCAAAGTATTGAATCAAAGGAGTCCTCCTTCCTCCCAATCCTAAGGAATCCTTGTGGAGCTTGAATGCTGTGAAATTCACTCATTTCTACCACACCAAAATTTTCCTCTGTCCAGCTCTTTGCTTTGTAGCCTATAGCTGGGCTGTCAGGAGCATTAGATTCATTTTGCAAGTAAGTTAAGCAAGATTCAGGCTGTGTTTACCCTATATGAAGTATTCATTTTGAAAGGAAAATATTCGGCTGAATCAGCCAAAACTTTTTCGCTACTCCTTCTGTCTTAGACCTTGCCAAGGCCATTTTTCACTCAAGAGTGGATGATCTCCACCCAGTTAAAAAAAAAACAATCTGGGTCAACCAAATACCCCAAACACTGTACTCTTGGGAGGGTTGAAAGACTGGCTGGCAGCTGGACCAGAGGGAGAGGCAATTCACTACCATAACATCAAATTTTAAAATGATATCCCTCATATTTACCAATCAAAATAAGTGATGAAACAAAGTCACACAAGCAGGGAAAACAGTTTTGCCCCTAACCTTTAGTCTTTGAGCTAGCTAGGTGGTAGAGTGGTTAGAGTGCTGGACATAGCATTGTAATATCTGAGCTCAAATACTGCCTGCAGCACTCACAAGCTATGTGACCATGGGCTCATCATTTCATCTCTGTTTCAGTTCCTCTGTCTCTAAAATAAAGATGAATAAAAATAGTGCCTACCTCACAGTGTTTTGAGGAGGATAAAAAGAGATGCTATAGGGGGCACACTCATGGAAAGAGCGTTGGTGGGGAGTAGAGACAAGATGGTGGCTGGAAAGCAGGGACTTGCATGAGCTTCCCCCCAGGTCCCTCCAAAAACCTATAAAAATGACTCTGAACAAATTCTAGAACTGCATAACCCACAGAATAGCATAGGGAAGCAAGGCTCCAGGCCATGACAGCCTGGATGGTCACTGGGTAAGGTCTATCTCACATGGAGATGGGATCAGAGCAGAGCCCAGTGTAGACTGACCCTGGATAAACAAGACTGGGAGCCGAGCAGAATAGGCCCTACCACCCTGAATCGATGAGCTGTGGCAGTTACCAGACTTCTCAACCCACAACCACCAAAGACAAAAGAGAAGGTTAGTGGGAAAAGCTTCTGGGACAGGAAAGGAGTTCGCGGTTTGGCCACCACCCCAGGGGCAGAAGAGATGGTGCAGCTCTGAGGACAGAACTACAGCTGCAATTGCTTCCAGCCCCAGGCCCACCTGGTGGGAGGAATTAAGTGGCAGATCAGAGAAGGAGTGAAGAGTGTGCTGAAGATCTGAGTCTCAGTCCAGGTTGGGGGTTCTTGGGGGAGGAGGAGCGCTGATGTGGCAGAGTTTGCTGTGGGGAAATAGCTCTGAAAACAACAGTGCAACAACTCAAAGCTTGGGACAAAGTACTCTGTACTCTACAAGCAGTCATACCCCACTGAAAAACTCAAGGGTCAAGTAGTTGGCTGGGAACATGGCCAGACAGTGAAAATGGACTCAGATTCAGACTCGGACTTTGGAATCTTTCTTTGGTGACAAAGAAGACCAAAACATACAGCCAGAAGAAGTCAACAAAGTCAAAGAGCCTACATCAAAAGTCTCCAAGAAAAACATGAACTGGTGTCAGGCCATGGAAGAGCTCAAAATGGATTTGGAAAAGCAAGTTAGAGAAGTAGAGGAAAAATTGGGAAGAGAAATGAGAGTGAGGTGAGAAAACCATGAAAAACAAGTCAATGACTTGCTAAAGGAGACCCAAAGAAAACACTGAAGAAAATCACACCTTAAAAAATGAACTAACTCAATTGGCAAAAGAGCTCCAAAAAGCCAATGAGGAGAAGAATGCCTTGAAAGGCAGAATTAGCCAAATGGAAAAGGAGGTCCAAAAGACCACTGAAGAAAATAGTACCTTAAAAATTAGACTGGAGCAAGTGGAAGACAGTGACTTTATGAGAAATCAAGATATTATAAAACAGAAACAAAGGAATGAAAAAATGGAAGACAATGTGAAATATCTCGTTGGAAAAACCACTGACCTGGAAAATAGATCCAGGAGAGATAATTTAAAAATTATTGGTCTACCTGAAAGCCATGATCAAAAAAAGAGCCTAGATATCATCTTTCAAGAAATTACCAAGGAGAACTGCCTTGACATTCTAGAACCAAAAGGTAGAATAGAAATTAAAAGAATCCACAGATCGCCTCCTGAAAAAGATCCCAAAAAGAAAACTCCTAGGAATATTGTTGCCAAATTACAGAGCTCCCAGATAAAGGAGAAAATGCTGCAAGCAGCCAGAAAGAAAAAAAAAATGAGTATTGTGGAAACGCAATGAGAATAAGACAAGATCTAGCAGCTTCTATATTAAGGGATTGAAGGGCTTGGAATATGATATTCTGGAGGTCAATGGAGCTAAGATTAAAAGCTATAATCACCTACCCAGCAAAACTCAGTATTATGCTGCAAAGCAAAATATGGATTTTCAATAAAATAGAGGACTTTTCAAGCTTTCTCAGTGAAAAGACCAGAGCTGAACAGAAAATTTGACTTTCAAACATAAGAAAAAAGAGAAGCATGAAAAGGTAAACAAGAAAAGGAAATCATAAGGGACTTACTAAAGTTGAACTGTTTTGTTTACATTCCTACATGGAAAGATGATGGGTATAATTCATGAGACCTCAGTATTAGGGTAGCGGAAGGGAAAATACATACATATACATATACATATACATATACATATACATATACATATACATAGAGAGAGAGAGAGACAGAGACAGAGAGAGACAGAGACAGAGACAGAGGGCACAGGGTGCCTTGAATATGAAGGGATGATATCTAAAAATATCAAATTAAGGGATGAGAGAGGAATATATTGAAAGAGGGAAAAAGGAAGAGATAGAATGGGGTAAATTATCTTGCATAAAAGTGGCAAGAAAAAGCAGTTCTCTTGGGAGGGAAGAAGGGGCAGGTGAGGGGGAATGAGTGAATCTTGCTCTCATTGGATTTGACCTGAGGAGGGAATAATATACACACTCAATTGGGTATCTTACCTCACAGAAAAGAAGGAGGAAGGAGATAAAAAAGGAGGGGATGATAGAAGGGGAGGCAGATAGGTGGAGGAGGTAATCAAAAGCAAACACTTTTGAAAAGGGTCAAGGGAGAAAATTGGATAAAGGGGGATGGGATAGGAAGGAGCAAAATATAGTTAGTCTTCACAACATGAGTATTGTGAAAGGTTTTTGCATAGTGATACACATGTGGCCTATACTGAATTGCTTGCCTTCTTAGGAATGGTGGGTGGGGAGGGAAGAGGGGAGAGAATTCGGAACTCAAAGTTTTAAAAGCAAATGTTCAAAAAAATAGTTTTTGCAGGCATCTAGGAAGTAAGATATACAGGCAATGGGACATAAAAATCTATCTTGCCCTACAACAAAGTAAGGAAAAGGGGATGGGGGGGAGTGGGGTAACAGAAGGGAAGTTTGACTGGGGAACAGGGCAATCAGAATATATGCCATCTTGGAGTGAGGGGAAGGTAGAAATGGGGAGAAAATTTGTAATTCAAACTCTTGTGAAAATTAATGCTGAAAACTAAAAATATTAAATAAATAAATAATGTTTTTAAAAAATTAAAATAAAAAAAGAAAGAAAGAGTGTTGGTGACAAAACTCTGGGTAAGCTGTTGAAGTAACGCCACCACCCCCCCCCGCCCCCGCTTTGAAAAATCAGATGTTGGTGCTTCTCTTTTTGGTAACTATGTATGTGATGTCTTGATCAGACAAAGCCTGTCTGTAATTTCTCTTTGTATTTGCTCTGAAGTTCAGGGTGCTGGCTTTTCCCTCTGAAATAAGTGAATGATATATGTATGTTTAATTAAAGTCAGATTGTTAACCCCTTAAAAAATAGATGCTACTTGTAAAGCACTATTCAAACATGAAAGAACTGTATAGAAGTATTAAATGGATGCCTTCAATTATTTTAAATTAAACTTTGTCTTGCATAAATAAAACCTATGCACTCAAGAATAGAAAGAACACAGAAAATTGATGAAAAAAACTTTCATAGACAATCTCACAGAGAGAATTGTGATTGGGTTGGAATATTGCTCTAGTGTAGAAAATGATGAGATTAATTATTTAGAAAAACATGGGAAGAGTTGGACTTGTGAAGGAGGATGCTATTCACCTTCAGAGAAATGGATGACAAGTGGAAATAAGCACAATGTGGTCCTAGGTATATGTCTATGAGTATATATATATATATATATATGTGTGTGTGTGTGCAGTAACTGCAGTGTTATTTTAAGAACAACTTTGAGCAAATAGGTCACTTCAGCTATTACAAATATCCAAATTAACTATAAATGACATATGAAGAAAGATACTATCTGCATCCAGAGAAAGAACTGACAAATAGAAGTATGTACAGAATAATTTTACACACATATATACAAACACATACACATATGTGTGTATATGCCTATTATTTATATACATATAGGTATATGAGGTGTACATATATATGTATATAAATAGGTATATACACACATTATACATATATAATAGGTATATATATACACACATATATGCATATATATGTATATATATATACATACATACAAACATACATACACCTATTTGTGTCTAATGATAGCCATATGGGAAGAAAAAATAAATTTACATGATAATTTTATTATATATTTAAAAGGAATAGCAAGTCGTATATAATAGATTTGCAGTTTGATGTACAATGGAAATTGTAATATCAATTAAGTTGCATGTCTTTGACTGAGTCTTATCAGGTGCTAAGCCCCAGGCCCAAGCCCCTATCTATTAGCTGCTAAGCCTGTCTGGGTGTGAAGCCCTCAGGGTGTAAGGGGAGTTGCTAAGACCAGAGCCAACAGTAACAGCTTAAGTTCTGGTTACTCAGATGACATTTGATGATAGCTAAAAGGGACATAAAAAGAGAGAACATTTGTTTAGGGCTTTCACTCTTGGTGGTGTGCTGATGTGGAGACTCTGGGCAGCTGTAGTTAAGAGCTTGTAAACCCGGATGTTCAGACTTTGTTAAACTCTGGTAACTATGAATTGAGATTTGAATCAGACAAGTAAAGCAGATCAAAAGAACCTGTGTCAGCAGCTTTCTTTGTGCTGGTTGTTGGTGGGTCTTACACCCCTTTAGCTGCACTTCTTTTATTCAATAAATTAAAATAAAATGAATGTAAAATTTAAAAAAAAAGTCTTTAGTTCTTTGTCTCCTTCTAGGCCTTTTCGAAATTCCACCACCTATGGGTCTGTTTTCCTTCCATCATTTCTTTTCTTTCTTTCCTTTCATTTTATTCTTTTGTCTTCTCTTTTCTGTTTTTCTCTGTTCTCATAGTCAGGACAGTTTGGGATCCATTGATTTTATTTGATATCACCTTGCATAAGTATTTCCACATTTTTTGTCTTTATCATTTTTACAACACCATCACATCCCCCTTGATTCACAAACCATCATTCATTTGGCCATTCTCCCATTGATGATCAGACATGTAGATTTTATCCAATTTTTTTCCTATTAAAAATAGAGTACCCAAGAATATTTTTGGAACATGTGATCTTTATTTTCCTTTCTATGAATTTTTTAAGGGCAATTACAGTCTGCTGGTTCTTTTGTTGCATTTTCATCAAGGATGCTCTTTATACATGTGTAGATTATTTTCATAAATATTTCAAAGAGATGAGAAAGTAGGCCTATGGAATGACTTTATTATGTTCTCTTGATCATCTTTTTAAAGTAAAAAATACAGTGTATTACATGTTCCTCGTTATTTACTAGCCCCATCTTTCAGATACCTTGAAAAAAATGATCCTTTGATCTCCTGGAGATGTATCCTCCATATATGCTTTGGCTCATCCAGCTATTTTTCTGCTTTTTCTTTGCTTTATTAGCCATTTCTGCTTTCCCCTATGGCAGAAGGGGGCAGTGGTTTCCAAAGGAGGTAGCTCTGATGTCACTGCTAAAACATGTGCCATTTTGGACAGATCTTTTCCACTTTAATCCCATCATTGTGGTCCTTTTTGTCTTATCCTTTGACAACAAAGATTTGTCTCCCTTTGGTCTCTTGCCAGGCTTTCCATATAGATGGTCTCCCTACCATATTTCTTTGTTTATGAGAGGATGCCACTCGTGATCCTCTGCCAAGCGCTTCTATGAGATGTTTTAGGTACATTTATATTATAAACGTGTTCTGCTCCCAACCTTTAGAGCTTTCTACTTAGCACAGAGACCACTTCTGAGAAGGTTTCTAGACAATTGCTCTTCTTGTGCTGAATAATTTACTCATGTTAAACTTCCTTAGGAACCAGTGAGTACATGTGTTTATGTCTCTCCTCCTTTTTTATTTTTTTACACAACACCTTGTTTAAATGGTCCAGTTTGGAGTGGTCTCAATCAAGCACTGCATAGTCCTATTTTAGTCATTCATCAAAGGTGATATTGCTCACAGGAGCATAGCTTTCAAGTCAGAAAGGACCTTAGATGGTTCACACCCAAGGCACTCATTTCAGAGGGGATGAAATAAAAGCCCACAGAGGTTGACTTGCCCAGGGTTACCCAGGCAGGAATGTCTGAGGCAGGCTGCATCTTCCTTTCAAGGCTCTAGTGGGGCCCTGAGAGGTTCAGGGTATCCCTTTTTATTGCCATCAACTCAAGTTCCCAGTGAGTATGTTCTCTGAACACTTGGTGCCAGAGCCTAGAACCACAGACTAGAAACAGAAGAATGCTGAGGCCAAAAACAGAGGCCCATTTATTGGAGCCACTTGACCCCAGAGGGGGAAGGGCCCACGGCCTCTCCCCATGCAGATGCTGTGAGGAATCACAAAGATTCCCAAAGAGCTCAATCCCTTTGCACAAAAGTAGTCTTCTTAGCATCTCCATGGGGAAAACTACATGAGGGGCACTCTGTGTGTGCATTGTGTGCTCACTGGTCCCTTTACACTCAGATGAGGGAACAGAGACAGAAAGATTAAAGGACTTGCCTAAAGTTGCACAGGTAGAGGCAGAAATATGAGAATGTTTACAGGAAGAAACAAATAAGCAGTGACACAAAGATATTAAGAACATCAACACCACAAAGACTCATGGACACATTCCTGCACTCAGGAAGGAAGCGTTGTAATGAACTCAATGTCTGTCATGAAGAGTGAGTGATAGTAAGCGGACACCCCAAGTGCTGTGCTGCTCCCATGGAATACTACAAATCCTGAAGGAATGTCTCCACTTGGGGGGGGGGGAGCATATATAGAGCATTTGTGGAGCCCCTCCAAGATCAGCATGTGAGGGGAAAGTGTGGCTGGCTTAGGTGGCCTTGACCATTGCTGTTGTTGGCCCTTTGTTCTGGAAGAGGACCATGACATCTTTAGAGGAAGCAGCGCACACATCAGAGAGTCCTTGGAGCCAGGAAAACATTGAAGACCTTCAGTGAAGGAGAGGATTTAATGACTTCCCAAGTGGGAGGCACATCTCACCTGTGTACAGGTAATTAATTGCCTCTACTGGTTGAGAAGATTTCTTGGTCTGATTTCTCCCAGTCTCTATTCCCACCTGATTTTCACGGTTCTAGCTTGTCTTCCCACTTCAAAGCCTGACCTTTGAAAGTTGTAGGTTCCATGACTGTCCCTACTTTTCCAACCACATATACTTTCCTCTCAATGGTTTATTGAACCTGAGGGCTACCCCTGTGCCTTCTCTGGCTACACAGTTCTTTATCTTGCTATGGTGTGTAGTACCAATTCTAAATTCCCCAAAGTAGTTTTTCAATCATTGTTGACTAATAATTATTTGCATGTTTTCCTTTGAACTAAAAGGCAGCTAGGTGGTGCAGTGGATAGAGTACCGGGACTGGAGTCAGGAAGACTCATCTTCTTGAGTTCAAATCTGGCCTCAGACACTTACTAGCTGTGTGACCCTGGGCAAGTCACTTCACCCTGTTTGCCTCAGTCCCTCATCTGTAAAATGAGCTGGAAAAGGAAATGGAAAACCATTCCAATATCTTGGCCAAGAAGACCCCAAATAGGGTCACAAAGAGTTGTACACAACTGAAATGACTGAACACCAACAAAACTCTGAACTAAAATTTTCCAAAGTAATTAATATGTAGCTTAATATTTAAAACACATTTCTTTTGTCAAAGGACCCTCATCAGTGTGTACTAAAGTTCAGTCTACCCAGAAATTCTATTATTTTGATATTTTAATGAATCTGATCCCCTCAGTGTGAGTATTCCCTTCAGTAGTGCAGGCTAAATCTATCTACATCTGACTATCCCACACAGCTCAGGTCCACTGGAAAGGGCACAGTACATGTCCCTTTAGTACTTTGCAGATCTTGTCCCACTGTCTGGGGACCATTGTTTTATACCTCTCTCAATATAGGTTGGGTCCACTGTCTCCATGCAACTACACATATAACTTTTAATACCAATATGCTTTCAGCGAGAATGTACATCTCCAAAGTGTGGATATCATCATTTCCTGAGATCTAACCTTGCTGGTCCTCCAAAAAGCAATGAAAAGTGTAGAAACATCTTGGAATTTAGGTAAGAAAGCACATGTCCCCAGCAAGAAAATCAGGACTCTCCCTCTCAAATGTTAGATCTGCCACTAACGAGAAAAATCCCTTTGAGTAAGATTCTCTTGACCTCAGTTTCTTCATTTGAAATATGTCCATAATCCCCCTGCAAGCACTAAAATTCCATGAGTCAGTAACGATAAGTGATATATTCCTGTTGTATTTTTTTCTCCCTTAGTAATGAAACTTTGATTCAGTAAATATTTATTGAATAATAGGGACTTTAGGATGTAGGGGTAGTGGATGGGGGTAGAACAATGATTTCTCAGGTATAAAGAACTCTCAGGAAATTAAAATTGGTGTATTTACAATGGCCAAAGCCTTATAACTAAAAATTATACCCCCTAGTGCAAAGTCTTTGCCAGATCAGGAGTTCAATAAATGTTTTAATAATGGATTTATTTATTCCAGTTTGATTTTTATGAAGACATGAAATTTATTTGATAAATATGTGTGATCTGAGAAGCATATAGCATAGCAGAAAAGGAGAATATGCTCCATCTTCCAGTTCTTAGCACTCTCCCCCATGTGAAATTGCTTCATAATGTTATACATGCACGTATAAGGCAGCTAGGTGGTGCGGTGGATAGGGCGCTGGACCTGGAGTCAGGAAGATCAGAGTTCAAATCAGGCCTTAGACACTCACTAGCTGAGGGACCCTGGGCAAGTCAACCCTGTTTGTCTCAGTTTACTGTAAAATGAGTCAGAGAAGGAAACGGCAAACCACTCCCATATCTTTACAAGAAAACCCTAAATAGGAGGTCAGGAAGAATTGGACATGACTGAAATGACTCAAAAACAACACACACATATGTATTTATGTATACATACATAGATATATACACATATAGACACATACACATATACATATGTGTGTGTATTTGTAGTATGTATTGACTCCCCTCCCTCATCAATTGAAAGTAAGCTTGAGAGCAAGAGTATTCTGATTTCAGTGTTGTGTGCCCCAAACCCAGCCCAGTGCCTGGCTCAGAAGACATGCTTAAGAAATGATTGTGGGATTGAACTGAATTGGCTTGAATTGAATACAGATCTTAATTTACATTTCCTTTGACTTTTCCCAAAACTCAACAAAAGTACAGGCCATGGACAGATGCCTCCAGAATCCTATCTTGGGTCAAATAGTACTACAACCACCTTACTCAAGAGAGAATTTAAGTTGCATATTCTCAAATGTGCTTCTACCATTTCCCTCTGTGGAGGAGCAGAGATGTCTTGAGGGGCTGCCATCCTTCTCTCATGCCCCATAATTTGTCATCATGAACCTTGTTGGACAGATTTCAGAAAAGTAGTTTGACCTTCACTGTGTATTCCATTTTTATTGACATATTTTGTACTTTCCTCCTGCACAATTTCTCTCATTTCTTTGAGACCCTGGGCCTGTGGGCCTTCTCCAATTTGCATGTCTAGGTTAAAGGGAACTTGACCTTGATGATAATTAGTTACTAAGCCAGGACAAGAATGTAAAACAACTTCATTGTCTACATTTGCTTGGGACAGGACAGGGCCAAGTCAGCAGCAGGAAAATGGTAGGGAAAGAGAGTCAAAATGACAGGATTTATGTGATGTAATAGGAAAAGATTAAGAAAAGCAATGGTTGAAACTTTAAAAAAGACAATCATGTGTTTCAGGCATCTGCAGCAAAATGAGCCCGAACAGACTCCAATTCTAGTGGAAATTGGCGGCTATTGGATTCTTGCTCTCAGCTTTCTGGTAACGCCTAAAGACATTGTTTCCACAGTTCTGTTCCAGTCCTAAATGGTAGATATGACCTGAGTTCTCTAAAACTACACAGGAGAATTTGGGTCTTCCTAAAATTCTAAATTGAGGCATATAATCTTTCTACCAAGGCTTCCCTTCAATTTCCAGACATTAGCTAACTGGTGGTGTAGGAAATGAGATCTTTATAATCCTCATCCCTCAGTTTATTAGTCCATGCTCACCTCCTGGTACCCTTGGTAAGGTTCACCTTGCCAAGTAGTAGTCTTGCAAAAGAAATTGTCAATTTGGTCAACCAACTTCAATTTGGAAGGTTATGGAATAATAATAATACCATGGAATGCTACCCTTCCCAGGAGCATTGATTGAATGAATGGGATACATTAATACAAAAACCATTTATTCAGATCTTGTTATGTACAAAGCTCTGTGCAAAATGCTAGGTATACAACAGAAGTCCCTGCTCTCAGGAAGCCTACACTCTAGTGCTCTAATTGGGGTAGATAACACATAAGACAGATCTTAGCAGCAGAGTGGATGGAAGACTGAAGAAATCCTGTGGGGACACGGAAAGTCCTGATGACAATGTCCAGGAGTCCTTAGGGTATGCCAGCAGGTTATATGACAGGCCTCTTGGGGCTGCAGGGCACAGATGCTGAGCAGATGGTATGATCTGAAATCTGGAGGACCATAGTGGCAGATCATCTAGTCAGGCCCAGAATTCCTCCATCTCCCTGAGATTAGAGTTGGTGACCTGAGCTCATCTGAGTAGTCACTGTGAATAACTATGTGGTTCTTCCCTAGCCACATGGGCTCTGAATGAACAAAGGGTTGGGAAAAAGGGAAAGGGAAGGGAAAAGAGAAGGAAGCATATCATACAAGAGTCTTGAAGATAGGAAATTTTCACCATCCAGAGAAAGGTATCTCTAATTGAATCCTAGTAGGGAAAGGGAGAGGATTTTTGTTTTAGTGAGATGGGATATGTTAATACCATTCTATTTCCTTCTAGGGCTAGCCCTATTTATGGAATCGGGGTTCCATATTACTGTATCATCCTTTTCAAGTGGTAGAGGAATGCTGTTGTTGTTCAGTCATGTCTGACTCTTCATGACCCCTGACCATAGCTTACTATTATTGTCTATGGAGTTTTCTTGGCAAAGATACTGGAGTAGTTTGCCATTTCCTTGTCCAATGGATTTAGTCAAGTGACTTGTCCAGGGTCACACAGCTCTGTCTGAGGCCAGAGTTAAACTTGGGACTTTCTGACTCCACGCCCAGTGCTCTACACTAAGCCAACTAGCTGCCTCATTAGAGGCATAGTAAGCACTTTTTTCTACAAAATACAAACATGAATGTTGCTTGGAAGTTATAATGATAATTTAAATTTGAAGATCTTCCCCCTCCATTAATAGGCCCATGCAGCCTGCTTATATCACAGGAAGCCTAAGTCACATGTGGTAGGAGGAGCTTGCTGAACAAGAGGAACAGGAAAGGGTGGAGCAGGAAATACTCAGAGTGGTTAGAGCAAAGGGAGAGAACAGATATGTGCTAGCTGTGCTGTGAGTGATTGTTGGTGGCAAGGTCCCACCAGGGAGTGGGAAGGTTATGGGATAACTTAGCTCCCTGCTGTGATGTTGTGTTTTAGGTTCTTTGCTGTTATTATAAAGTAATTATAAGTAAGTTATTATAACCCCGACTTACTGGTTCTGGAATTTGCTTGCTGCTTGGATGGGTCGGACTTACTGATTTGGGGATCTGGTTCTCCGATCTCTGAATAAATGGTTTACTTCTTCTACCTTCTATACAGAGTCTCATATATTTTGCAATACAGAACTATATAGGCATATTTACAATTGTCGTCTATATTGTGATTATTGCCTTGCTAACACAGAAGGCTGCTGTATTGGGGTGGGGGGGGGGAGGGAGCACACTGCAATGGAGCTTTCTAGTTTACTTAATTGCACTTGCTAAAGACATACTAAGCTCAGTTATTTCTACACTGCCCAACTTCTGCAAGTACTAAATTTTGGCACCCTGAGGCAAAGCTCTGATCACCCTTGCCTAGTTATGGCTTTGTCCAGAAATTTCCTGGCACTGATATCACTGCCCCACTTGTTTCCTGAACCTATTATTGTTATTAAACTTATTGATGCAAGGCAGAGATCTCATCTAATCCTCAGGGTGACCCCCAGTCTCATGATGCATTCCTTCCCCTTCCCTCCAGGTTGTTAAGATACAGGTGGTTGGCCTTTTATTGCATCACCACTGCCACCACTCTAATACAAATCCTTATTGCTACTAAGCTGGACTACGGCAGTAATAATTAAGTAATAAGTAATGTTGATACTTACATCATTCTTTCTGAAGCTGCATTGAAGCGGAATACCCAGAGTCACACTTGTAGGAAATGTTTGAGACAAGATTGAACTGAAGCATTGCAGACTCTAAAGATAGCCCCCAATCCCCTTTCTCTTTCTCTCTGACTCTCTGTCTTTGCTCTCTGTCTCTCCCTCTCTATCTCTCTGCCTGTCTGTTTCTGTCTTCATCTCTGCATGTCTGTCTCTGTCTCTGTCTCATCTATCTATCTATCTATAATAGTAATTAAGGTGGGATTTTTTGCTGTTGACCCTTAATGATTCTGGCCTTTGTTTGAATGGGGGAGATAAAGTGGGATGTTTTTGTATTTCTCAGCACTGAGACAATTGGGAGCCATTGATTTGTATCTGATGTGATATTGGGGGTGGGGAACTTCATGCCCAGCCTGGGTGAGGTCAGGGCCCTCCAGCCCTGAGCAGGGTATATAAGCAAGAAGGTTAGCCTTCTCACTTGGAGCTCTGAGCCACAGCAGGAGTGGTGTGTAACTCTGGGCCAGCTGTTCTAATGAGCTCCCTGGCTGTACACCCAGATGTTGAAAATTACAAATTGTATTTGGTCTGTAATTCAGGGTGCTGGCTTTTTCCTCTGAGCTAGGTGGATGTTATTTGTACGCTGGATTAAAGTAAGACTGTTAACCCCTTAACGTTGCTTTCCTTAAGTAAAGCAGATCAAAAGGACATTCTGTTGGCAGCTTTCTGGGTGCTGGTTGTGGGTGGATCTTACACCCCCGCAGGAGCTGCTAGCTGGATTGTTGATACGCTATCTATATTTGTTGTGTTGTTTTTCCTGCCCTGCAGATGGCTGCTTGATTCAATTTCACGAGCCTTTCTTATGGTATAGGAAACAAAAACAACATAAAGACTTATTCCAAATGTGTCCCCACAGATTCCCCGTCACATTAAGACAAAGTACATTCTTTTAAATGTTTACCACTGACCAGTGGTGATTTTCTGTTGGCTGAGACATGAAAGACACATTAGGAACAGTGAAGATCTTGGGCTCAGAAAATGAAAGGAAGAGCGGAAAGTGTGAGATGGCAGTGAGCACCCCAAGGGACTGGTGGGCTCTCTCACACCAATCACTCCATGCCTTTTTCCAGAAGTGATTCTTTAAGAGCCTGTCCTTTGCTTTAAATGAATAAAAATAGTATAATAAACAAGAGTAAGAAATTGCTAAGTCCCCAAATCAAGAGTGAGAAACCATTTTCTTTTCTTTTTTACAAATAGACTTTAGTCCCTAGAACAAGAATCACATTTGCACTTTTGTCTTGTTCCTTTCTCTCTCTCTGCACACATTCAGTAGTCAGAGTGCCCAGACCTACACAGTAGCTTCATTGGTGCCATTGCCTTGGTTATAAATTGGAGTCCTTCTATTTTGGGAAAGCTGTTTGGAATGGTCTTTGTTCTACTGTGTTTAGTTGACTTCTTCAATGGTGGTCCAGAGAACCTCCAGATGTGACTCTGCCACTCCCTGGCAACCCCCAGCCCCCACCCCAGGCATGCCTTCTGGAAGGCCCCTGCCCTCTCATACGGCTTTGGAATGATGGGGCTGAAGACCTTCTCCAATTCTTCCTGAGGATACTCAAATCCTTCCTTCTCAGAAGTCTGCCTCTTCTCCAGCCAGGTGGGTATTTCATTATATTTGTCAATGACCTTCTGTTTATCTTCTTTACCACTTTTACCTTAGAGTTTCTCATCCTCCACTGCTGAAAGCTTGAGAAAGCATGAGATTCAAGGGAGGGCTTGAAAGATGCCTCATCTCTGAGTTTCATCTTCAGACTTGTATCTCTCAGCCTTCTGGACCATACGCTCGATGTCTTCTTCACTCAGACAACCTCTGTCATTGATGCTGATCTTATTCTCTTTGTCCGTGTTCTTATCCTCAGCAGATACATTGAGAATGCCATTTTCTTCAATGTCAAATGTCTGCTCAATCTGAGGAAAAACACTGAGGGGAGGAGGGATTTCTATGAACTCAAACATGCCAAGCAGGTTGTTATCCTTTGGCATTGCTTGCTTACCTTGGCAAACCTGACTAAGCACAGCAGAATGGTTGTCTGAGGACGTGTTCAAGAACGTGTCTGCTTCAGGGCGATGGTGGTACTGTGTTTCATCATCATTGTCATAACTTCATCGGCAGCTTCAATACCAAGGGAAAGAGTATGTGCAGAAGTGCACTCCTGGCTTGAGGAATGTTTTGTAACTTCTATCCTTGCTATATCTTCTCAGTCAATATCCTTTTTCAAAGCTAATTGGTGTCAAGCAGTTGCTGAACATTGGGTAACATCCTGGATGGAGGGCTTGTAAACAATAGTATTAAAAGACCAAATCCTTCAGTGATTCTAACAGTAGAATTGTTAGAGGAGAAGGAGCACCTAACCTGTGGAAGTGAGAGTTGGGAGAAGGACCCCAGATGGCATGTTCTACTTGTTTTTATTGTGCCTCCAATACCAAGCACCCAGGCAAAGATGACTCCTAGCTATTTACCATGGGGTAATGGTAAAATAGTGGTCCTGTTAAGAGAAATATGGAAAGTTCAAGTAGGAGTTGGTTCTGAGTGGAAAGAAGTTAGGGTTTGTCTTTGTCTTTTTTTTTTCCTTTTTTAGTCTGAAGTGCAAGCTGGACAGTCAGATACAAACGTGATAAGCAGATGCATATATAGAGAGTAGAAGAGAGGTCAGGGCTGGAGGTGTAAGAAATTATTTCAATAGTGGACAAGGTGAAGATGGGACAGTGGCTGATATCACTGAAGAAGAGAAGAAACAAAGTGAAGAGAACACAAGACAGAAGTATGGATAATGATCATTGGGGTTAAAAAGAAGAGCAAAGACATCTTGGGAAATAGCAACGTTAATGCATTGTTGGAAGAGCTGCGAATTAGTATAGTCATTATGGAAATCAATTTGTGTCCCTAAAAGTTACTAAACCAGCCTTTTGAATCAGTGACACTGCTACTAAGTCTGAAATGTTTTAAGCATTTAGCGCAGCATCTGGTACATGGTAAGCACCTAATAGTCTATTTGTTTACCTATACACCAAGAAAATCAAAGCAGAAGGAAAAAAGTCCTATAAGTACAATATTATTCAGAGCAATTTTTTTTGGAGACAAAGAACTGCAAACTAGTGGGATGTCCATCAGTTGGAGAATGTCTGGACAGATTATGGTGTATGAATTTAACCGAATACTGTTGTAGCATACCCATTTGGGGAGAAGGAATAAGCATTTAAATAGTGCCTACTGTGTATCAGCCGCCGTGCTAAGCGCTTCCCCCACATACAATTATTACCTCATCTGAGTCTTAGGATAATCCTGTAAGGTAGATGCCATAATTACCCCATTTTTCTAGTGAGGAAACTGAGACAGACAGAAGTTAAGTGACGTGTCCAGGATCACACAGCAAGTAAATGTCTCGGTTCAGATTAGAACTCAGGTCTTCCTGACCCCAGGTCCACCACTCTCCCCCCTATACCACCCAGTTGCCTAGCTCTTGACACAAAAGATTTCACGGAAACCTGAGCAGACTTATAAAAACTGATATATGGTGGCATGAGTGGAGCCAGGAGGACGAGTAACACTCGAATAATGCCACTGTAAAAAATAAACACCTTTGAAAGACTTAAGAATTAAAATCCACACAATGACTGTCCATGATTCCATGGCATTGCTGATGAAGAATGATGCTACCCACATCCAACGGAGATGTGATAGACTCAAGGTGAAGAAGGAGATCCATCTTGCGACATGGCCAATCTGTGCATATTTCTTACAAGGGTTTAGTTCTTGGTTTTATTTTCTTTCCATGGTGAGGTTTAGATGGGAGAGAAGAAAAAAAAAAAAACAAAAAGAAATGCTTGTTAATCTACAAAAATAATTTAGCAAAAAAGAGGCAAAGGAGTCATTTAAACCAGCACAGAAAGAGCAATCACATAAATAGAATGGAAACCAGCATCACAAATAATAAGCGAGAAGTCAGCTTCAACAAGGAAGTGATGGTTGATGGCATCTGATCGCCCAGAGACTTCCAGTAGGATGAAGCCTAAGAAAAGACCATCAGAGTTGCAATCAGAATGATGTTGGTCCTCACACCCATGGGGACAAAAGAACATTGGAAGCACTTGAACAAGTAGTGAAGAAACAACAACCAATCTGGGAAATAATAAATAAAAGGGAGAGAAGATAGGAGGTGGTAGTCTGAGGAGGTGTCAAAGTAGGAGGAATATTCTGTTTGGTTTGGAGAAATGAATGAATGAAGAATAAATGGATGAATGAAAATAATTCCTATGTATTGAGCATTGTGCTAAGTACTAGGGATTAAGAAAGACAAATCAGTCCCTTTCTTCAAGGAATTATATTCTCATGCGAAAAAAAGACAATACCTATGGCTGGGAGAGGGCAGTGAAGTAAGAGGGCTATTTTAGCCTGGGAAGTTGTAGGGAAGGTAAATGGACCCCTAGAATTTCACTTACAAGAAGGGAGGGGAGCAGGCTGTTATTAAGTGACTACTGGTTTAGAGCTGAGTGTTTCTGCAAGCAGAGGGAAGGGAGATACCATGATGGAGGGGACATCATTCACACTTAGTGCTAAAATTCCAGATCTCAGGGGATGGACCTCAGAAGTCAGCTAATCCTAACTTCTGCTTTTCTGGATAGGCTGGAGAGGATAAATATGAGGGGAGCAGTTAGAATGAGAAATGAGACTTTTCATGAGGAGAAGAGAAAAAGTCACTGATGATTAAAGAAATCACCATGATGGAAGCAACAATCCACATTTACACAGCACCTTTATAAAATTCTGTCCTCACAAACATTTTGAGAGAGCAATATCTTTCCTTTTGAGTCTTCTAGAGATGAAGAAGATGTGGACAATGGAGGGGCAATGGCTTCCCCAAGGACTCAATAGTGACGATCCTGATGCTATGTGCCACCCACTGAGGCAAGGTTATTGAGGAGCAGGGATAGGGTACAATGAAGAGGACAGATAACGAAGCTGAGAGTCAGAGACTTTGAACTGGAAGGAACCTTAGAGATCAGCTAAGTCTAGCCCACTCATTTCACAGACAAGGAAACTGAGGTCTCTAAAAGGTCCTTGGGGGCAGGAACTATTTCCTGTTTCTGTTTCTCCAGCACCGAGCTTGGTGCTTGGTGCCTAACAGGCACTTGTCGTGTGTTTGAACTATCAGACCATTTTGGGAAGAGGCGCTTTTTTCCCATTGAGACAAAAGGGAAGGAGAAAATTAGGGGCAAAGACACAAAGGTATTTTAAGTAAGAAAAGAAGATTAAACCGGGAAAACATTTTGAACTGAAGAGTAGGAAAGCTGAAGAGAGTTGTATCTTAGTCATCTCAATAAGGTCAATGCATAATAATTAATAATGATGACGATAGTTTACTTGGCGCTATAAAGTTTGGGAGCGCTTCATATATGTAGGCCAATTTGTTCGTCATGATAAGCCAGCAAGGCCTATGCTGTCATTACACCCATTTGGCAGATCTGGGGAGAATAAATGATTTGCCCAAAGTCATTCAGCTAAGTGTCAGAGGCATAAGAATTCAGGCATAGCTGTCTCAATTTTAGAAGAGAGGGAGATGGGTTGAAAGTACAGACCAAGAAGTTTGAAAAAATGAACAGCTACTGCAGGTAATGAGATAATTATCAAATATAATGAAAAGGACAACTGAACTATTTTGAGGCCCAGTTGGTGAAGATGTGTGGATCCATAAAACCCAAGTTAGGTTTTCTAGTCTGAGAGTGAAAATGGGGAAAACAGACAGGAGATGGTGAGTGGCACTGGGGTTGGGGAATCAGATGATCTGTCACAACAGATGGTCAGGGACCATTCAGTGCCAGAGGCCAGAATTTAAATGCTCCCAGCTCCCTCTCCATTGGATCCAGGCTAGAGAGAATGGCAAAGAAGCCAATAGAGTCAGGGAATAAAGAAGAACTGAGGGAGCTGACAAAGAAAAACAAGTGTAGTTGCAGTGAGAGTGGGGGAGAAATGGAAAAGAAAGAAATTAAGGGCAGAGAGGAGAAGCTCTGACTTTGAAATAATGCAGGTGGTCTTGTCTGTGCAGAGTCAAAATGGAGCAGAGGTCAGGTGGTTGAGGTTTTGATATAACTCATCAACATAGCTCTAAATGATTTGGCTTTGCCCCAGAGCATGCAGCTAGGAGCAGAGAGTGGAAGGAACAGAAAGACACATTCAAGCTCAGTGTCTGGAGAAAGTGAAAAAAAAAGAATTCCTAACAATGAGAGCTGTTCCAAAATGGACCTGGATGGCATAGGAGGTAGTAGGTTCCCATCATTTGTGGGTCTAATTTAAGGCTGGTTGACTTGCTAGGTATATTTTGTAGGGGTTTCTTTTATATGTGTGATTTGAATGAAATGGCCCCTGTGGTCCATTTCAATACTGAGATTCTGATTTTCTTATTTCCCTCCAAAATTCTCCTAACACCCTTATGTATTTGGGCTATCCCATTATCATGGCCTGTCCCCCTCATCCCAAGACCAACAATGATGACTTCTTTCCACTTATTGCAAACAGATAAAAGGGCTCCATGTTGGATTCATGTCGGCACATCTGGAGCAAACACATCTCCAAAGTTCTTTCCAGATCTGTACTCTGAAGTCTATAAGTTCCAGGTAACCATTAGCTCATCATTCTCTTTGAACTGTGTAAATAGCCTTAAAAATGTTAATTTGGTGATTCAAGAAGCATTTAGACTGAGAGCAAGCACTTAATCCTGGGGTTGTTTAATAAATTCCTGGAATATTGATCCCTGTCCTTCTTGTAGCCTGATCAGATAGACAGATGACCCTCATGCCAAAAATGTTGGGCAAATATCACTAACCTGTTAATATTTGACCCATGTGAGATGCAACAAGCTTCACCTGAGAAACCACCTGATCTCCAACTTTCTTCTCTTTCTCTGATCACACTCATCTAATTGACTTCTGTTTGGGAGGAACTTTTGTTTATCATCACCTGCATTTTTACAACCATATCCTTCCATAAAAGAATCAGTTGAGTCAAACTAGTCAGATCCATCTATCAGAAGACCTCAAAGAGAGATAGCTGCTTTTGTCACATTCTTATTCTAATGCTTTACACATTGTCCTCTTTTGTCTCATTAATAATGTGACTGGCAGTGATGGAAGAGAGTCTGAAATTGAGCTTAATTGTCTCCAGGACTTCTTTCTGGTGATTCCAATTACCTCCAGATGTTTCCTTGCCCTCTTCACCCTCAAACACACACAAGGGAGAGCAGAAGCCTGCTGGAATTCACTGAAGGTGTTATAATATTTTAGGAAACACACCTGTTTTCCAGATGTTTCCTAGGTCTAACCACCTTCTCAGCTTAAAGAAAAAAAATTCTTATAGGCTCAAAGAACGTCTGAAGGAATTGACAAAGATGACTGAATAAGTGGGCCTCAATGACCATTTCATCAAATCCATCTCTGATTAAGAACCTTTATTATAACACATGCACACCTAAATTAGGGTCATGTAACCTTTGCTTGAAGGCATCCTCTGAGGAAGAGCTGGCTACTCCCCAAAATAACCAGATTTACTTTGAGATCACTCTGAACAAGACCAAAGGACTCCAGAGAAGGTCACGGCATCTGAGATCTAGAGCCCAAATGAATTTTGGAGGCCATCTAGTCCTACCTCCTTACTTTACAGATGTAGAAACTGAGACTCAGTGAGATGAAGTTACTTTTCCAACATTGTACAGGTATGAAATTAGAGAGGTTGGATTGAAATCCAGGTCATCTGGTCTAGAGTCAGATTTCTTTTTATTGGCCCAATTGTTAGGGAGTTTTACCTTTCGATTAAGCTTAAATTCATCAATTTGCATCTCCTACTTATTTTCTCCTCATTCTGTCCTCTAAGGCCAAAGCAAACAAATTTAATCCTCATGCTACATAACACTTCAAATACTTGAAGATGGCTATAATGCCCCTTCTTACCCTCTCATCTTCTTTTTTCATTCCTTCAAGGGATTCTCATACGTCATAAATCACCATCTTGATTGCCTTTCTCTGAAAACTCTCTAGCTTACAATGTCTTTCCTAAAACGTGGTGGTCAGAAATAAAGACAATACCCCAGAGAATAGAAAATAGGATAACTCAAGCACCCCTCTGCTAAATAAAATTATTAGCTCCAATCTGACTAATGGTGAAGAATATATCAGTTTCATGGAGATAGCTATCACAAACACCATGACCTATTTTTTTTTCTTGGAGAGTAAACTAAGGGAGGCTAACACAGTGAATCTAGCCTCAGTGAATCATACCTATAGGGAGCATTTGAAACTCTGGGTTGCCAAAACTATATTCTCCATCCTATTCTCAAAAACCTCCAACTGTGAGTGTTGGAGAACCACTCTCCCAAATAAAGCCTGCTTTGGTGTTTAGTCACTTACCCCAGAAAACTCGAACATTTCTGGAACCTGGAATTGGTAGAAATCAACACGGCTGTCTCTATTTAGTTTTTGAGGACTTTGGATAGCCTCTTCTCTTTTATATTCAATCATCTTTGTCAATTAAAAAAAGGCATCGAGAGCTCTAGAGAGCTCCAAGGATAGGAGGAAGAATTAAGAAAACCCAGGGCAGACTGAGGAAGCCTGGCAGGATTTCTGGCTCATGCCATAGTTCTGTGTTTTATCCTCATTACTGCTTTGCATCACTAAGAGTCAATTTCCCCAAAGATCAGTTGCAATAGTTATTAAATAACTACAATAACATGGAGAACTTGGAAAGCAAACAAAGAAATCTAGCAAAGAGAAAATAGAAGGAAAAGAACGTCTTCAAGTATGAAGGGATCGTGGACTTTCAGAACAACGGCAGAGGGATTTGGGCTTTATGGGAAGGGGGAAGAAGAAGGGTGATTTCCCAAATATAAATGAATACATTTTAAGATGGAGTGAAGGAGGGAGGCAGAAAGGAGGAGGAGGAGGAGGAGGAAGAGGAGAAGGAGGAGGAGGAGGAGGAGGAGGAGGAGAAGGTGGAGAAGGCGGAGGAGGAGGAGGAGGAGGAGGAGGAGGAGGAGGAGGAGGAGAAGGAGGAGGAGGAGGAGGAGGAGGAGGAGGAGGAGGAGGAGGAGGAGGAGACAGAGACAGAACTAAATCTCTCTCAATTTGGCACCTGCTGTAGTTGGACCTTATAGAGAAAACCCATTATATTTGCCAGTGACTGAATTAATTTGGTTTTTCAGGGAGGTGGTATGAATGAAAGAATTTGACTGGAAAAGGAGAACAAGAAAATAAAACCACACCTTCTACTCTTTGAAAGGGACTGATGTTTCCTCAGGGTGAAAACAGCTTTCAAAATAGACTGTTCTACTTTTCTCAACAGGAAGTTCTTCAGCCTAAAACATGTATTTTCCCCCACAAGTGGATTAAATAAACAGGAATGCTGAAAATCATGGTTCAGCCTAAAGCTATATTCTTATTTAAAGATGCATCATAATGAAATGAACATTGGCTTCATACTCATGGCCTCCCCTGAAAGGTCATGTGACATAGCTGCTCACACATAATGTACCAGCTTTGGGGGAATGAGCTATGATGAGAATGAATGACACTCATATAGAGCTTCAAAGTTTCCAAGTTGTGTGTCTTACATTACCTTCTTTGAGCCTGACAGAAACCTTGAGTTAGGTACTGGAAGCATAATTACATCTATTTTATGGATGAGAAAACTGAGGCTGAAATAGGTGAAGTGACTTGTCAGAGTGGGGATCAACCCCAGCTGGGTCTAAGCCTGCCTCTGCAACTCATGTTACCTTGAGACCAAATTGCACATTCTATAAAAGGAGGGCATTTTCACACCTGGAGTTGCCACCAAATGGAAGGCCCAAGCCTTCCTCCCAATGGGGGTCCAGAGGGCCCCAGCCCTTTGCCTCAGAGCCAGGCTTTCCCAGGCTCCTGTGCTTCTGTGGCATTGCCACAGTCCTTTATCTTCTAAATGCTTTTGGACACACAGACCATGGGATTAATTATATACTGCGTGCCACAATTCATGAATATTTAACATGCTCATCTATACTTAATGAATAAATTTGCATTTTGACAGTATTATTTAATGTGCTTTAAGGAAATACTGCTCATTACCTTTCAATTTTGGAGATTAGTTGAATGTAATCAGAATGATAAGGCAGGAGAGATATAACATTATTTAAATAACATTGTTTTTATGGCTGCTTCTCCAGGTTTCTCTTTCCTTTTTCTCCTCCTTTTTTCTAAAGCAGCTCTGGTTCTTTTATTCCATTTCAGGTTACTCTGTCCTAATCATTTCTCCTCCACTCTTATTCAGAAGGGGTTTCTGGAGATGGAAGGAGAAACAGTGGAAATTAAGTAACCAGTGTTTGGCCTCCCTCTGGGTGCACTGGAACAGGGCATTCTCTTACACAAACTATCCAGTCACAACTGACAATAAGAGAAACTGGCACTAGTGAGCTGGGCGGAGGATGGAATAGGGGAGCTCTTGGCTTGCTGGGCTGATGGCTTTCTTTGAGCATTTCTTGTGATTTTGCTGGAGACGACTCTGATGAGGGTTTGGGGTGAGAGGTGCTCGACACCCCAAAGTACCTACACGCTGGGTCCTGCCGAAAGAATTCGACTCAAGCTTTCTCAGCCAAGGGAAAAGATAAAGTTTATTAAGAGTTAGCCAAATAAGCCTGCCCCGAGAGATCCCACCCCTTGCGACGCCTGTAAGGAAAGAGAGCCAGATCAGTCTGAGCTAGATTGGATCTGACCGCCTTCATGGAGGCAAGATGGAGATTATATACACCAAGGTTGTGGGAGGGATTGAGGGGTGGTCTGGGGTGACCAGAGGAGGGGTCTAGGGAGGGACTTAAGGATGAGGTCAGACTCCAGGGTGGGGAAAATAGCTGAAGGCTATATGGAAATGACAGACCTTAAAGGGCTAGGGTAACAGAGCTAGGGTATAGATATTTTCATCAGGATTAAGGGCGGGAAACAGCTGGACAATAGAGGACTGGGCAAGGTAGGCATTTGGGCTTAATGGTTATAGCCTCAGGCCAAGGCCAGGTCGAGTGGGAAGATTCAAGGAGAGTTCAAGGGTTCAAGGGGTTCCCAGAGACTGTGCCCTCATCAACTCCATAAACCAAAGCATTCCTTAAGATTCTGATGAGGATACCAGATGGTTAAGATGAGCCCAAACATATTTTCTCCTTACCCCCTTTATTTCTCTCTGCCTGTTTCTGTCTCTCTCTGCCTCTCTGTCTTTCTGTCTTTCTCTGTCTCTGTCTCTGTCTCTGTCTGTGTGTTTCTCTCTCCTATGTCTTTGTCTCTATTTAGATCCCTTAATATGGGGCAGCTAGGTGGTTCAGTGAGTAGAGGACCTGAGTTCAAATCCGACCTCAGACACTTGACACACTTACTAGTGTGTGACCTTGGGCAAGTGTCTTAACCCCAATTGCCCTGCCTTCCCCCCCTCCAAGAAAAAGATCCCTTAATGCATTCATTTAGTCAGCACATCCTCAACACTTTCTGTGTCATCATGACTTCCAAGGACTGATGGCAAAGCATGCCTCCCTCTTTTCAGGTGAGAGATGGAGTACTAGAGGTGTGTAATGGGGCATGGTTGTTAGAAGGCCAAAGTATTTCTTTGTCTTGCTTACCTCTACTCCTGTGATACCAGGAAGGTGTCTTTTAGGGAAGAGGAATTGGGATGTAGAAGATTCCTTTATTTGCTTATTTTTAATGACAGTCCCAGTGTGCGTTGGTACCTGGTAATTACTTAGGGACCCCATAAAATAAGTTGAAGACGTAGCTCTTCATTCTCACAGAGAAAAGCTTTGTGATACTGAGACATGTGCCAGATCTGATGTAGAGCCAAATTACACTGCAGAATTCTTTTCCTAAAAAGAAAACCCAAGGTTCTGCTTTCTTCATGCAATATCAGATGATATGAGGCTTTCCCATACTTCTCTGAATTCCTTATTTTTAAAAAAGAGTTTTCTTTGTTTTTTGTTTTTTGTTTTTTTTTTACTGTGAAGTTAACAGTCATTTCCCAACACAAACATTTCGCCTTTGTCATGTACAGCAGAAGTGGAAGGGAGGTGAGAGTAAAAGGCATCAATACAGCTTCAATGAGAAGTTTTTCAAAGGGAAAGTCCCCTGTAACATCCCCAAAACGTCTCTGAGACTCAGTTTCTCTGCCTATGAAATGAAGAGTTTGCAGGAAGTGACCTCTAAGGTTCTTTCCCCCCCTAATTCTAGGAATCCAAGCTCCCACCCCACCACGTAATGGTAATCTGGGCATCTGGGCGGGGATTTTTGCTATTCTTCTCTTAAGTGCCTTTAATGATTCTGGCCTTTGTTTGAATGGGGAAGATAAAATGGGATCCTTTTGCCTTGGAGTGTTTCTCAGCTCTAAGACAATGTAATGGCAACCAGGGAAGGACTTTTTGTTGTCTTCTCCTTTGGAATGCTGAGGTGATTAAGTACCTTTGATGAATCTTGCCTTTCAAATGTAATGGCCAGCAAAACGGATTTTTTCTCTGTTCTTCCTTTGAGTGCTTCTCAGCACTGAGGTAATCAAGTGCACCAGGGCCCGGAGACTGGTATATCAGATCAAAGGTTGGCATTTGACTTTGGGGGAACACTCATGGAAGGAGTGTTGAGGCTCTGGGCAAGCTATAACTGCCCCCCCACTCCCACCCTGGCTTTGCTAACCCAAACCCATTGGTACTTCTCTGGTGACTATGTATTGTGATTTGATCAGACAAGTTCTGTCTGTTGATGTTTGTAAATTCTTTGTATTTGTTTTGAAGTTCAGGGTGCTGGCTTTTCCTCCTGAACTAAGTGAATGATATATGCATGTTTAATTAAAGTGAAATTGTTAACCCCTCAAAGTTACTTTCCTTAGTAAAGCAGAACAAAGAACCTGTGCTGGCAGCTCTTGTTGCTGGTCTTGTTGGGTCTTACATCCCACAACAGCTGCCAGCTGAATTGTTGCTACACCTCCCAAATTCCCAAATAATAGAAAATACCTGGGTATACATTAAAAGCCAGATGCTAAAGAAATGGGGTTTTTCAATGTGGCCTGAATGATTGTGATTTGATACATTCTTTACAAAATTATGGAGTTGAATCTTCACTTGTTTCCCTTTCTCCACCCTCCAATTAAGCATCTGGTTCTAAACACTCAGAAATCTCTTCATTTGTGACAGAAAAGGCAGGGAAGAATCACCCAGAAGGATACCTGACCTTTCATTCAGGCTAGACTGTCCATTTTCATCCATGAGACTAATTGGGGAGGAGAAAAATGAAATGTTATCTAAGTTTGTCCTACCGCTTTAGAATGTAAGTCATCTCCTTTCCTAGAGAAAACCAAATTGAGATGCAAAAGCCATACCCTGCTCCCTCCCTGGATTTTACAACACAGAGACAAAATGTGTTTTATGGTCACAACTAAATATGTTTCCCTGAGCACCTGCTACCAAAAATAGAAGCTTTTCATATGTAGATTGATGTAATCCAATCAACCCATCTGTGGCTATGTGGAGGTAAGGTGGACCCCAAACCTTACACCGATAAGGAGAGAAAGCAGAAAGAGAAGGGAGGATCCAAAGTGTCTGAATACGATGGAGCCTGGTGACAAAGACCAAAGAAAACAATTCCTGTGCTCAAGGAGCTTCCATCATAATGGGGAAGACACATTGGTGGTCCCTAATATCTCTTGTAGCTTTAGATATTTAGATATATGATCCAGTGTGTGTGTGTGTGTGTGTGTGTGTGTGTGCCTGTGTGCATGTACATGTATGTGTGTGAGCACGCATGTGTGTGTATGTGTGTGTGTGTGTGTGTGTAGAACGATAGATAGATAGATAGACAGCTAGATAGACAGGCAGACAGGCAGACAGACAGACAAATAGTAGTTACCTTCAGAAGAGAAGACACTAGGACCTAGGAGACCTGGAAATAGCTTCGGTAGCTTTAGGGAACTTTCTGGCAGCTCTGAAGGATGGATTGGAAAGGGGAGAAATGTGAAGCATGGATACTTCTGGGGAAGCTTTTGCAATAGTGCAGGAGAGGTGATGAGAGCCCTAACTAGAATGGTAACTATGAATGGAGAGGTGAGAACTGATTGGATATGTGGGATGAATGAGAGTGAGGAGTTCAGAACAACTTAAGGCTTTGAACCTGAGTAACTACAAAGACCGTGGTGCCATGAGCATGGATTTAGGTATGGATGTTTGGAAGGTGGTAAAGTTAGAGGACAGATGGTTCTGTTTTGGACATATTGAGTTTGAGAGGTATGTAGAACACCCACTGGGCATCATATCAGAATGTGAGGCTCAGGTAGAGTTTTAGCCTTGGATTTCCCAAATTAAGAATAAGTCAATGTGCTCTACAAGCAGCTGAAGTCATTGTTTTGAGATCTATGAGATCTCTGGGATTGACACTGAATTCAGTGACCCAAGCCCCCAAAGATGAGTTCTGCAGCTCAAGAATTTGTTGGCTTAGGTAACTAACTTGCTCAGAGCAAAATCAACATTTTCTTAACAATTTATTATTATGAGAAGTCTTACTTTAATGCTTTCAATGATCCATAAATTTGCTGGTAGGATATTCATTCCACCAACATAGATCATAGCCTCTTTATACTTCAGTTGATGGAATATACATGGCTTTTGAGGAGAGAGACTAAGGTTGGGTATAGAAATTTGAGTTTTATTTGAAAAGTGATAATAGTAAGATACATCAAAACACATATGAAAATCCCGGTAGCTGATGAGTTTATTAGGTAAAAGAGTAGAAACTGATTAAGTGATTAAAAGGCCAAAGTAGAGCCTTGGAGAATATACAGTGACTATGAAAAGCAATAGTGAAGACAAAACCTTGAGAGAAGATTTTGACCAACAAGACAAATTCTCCATAAAAAAAGATGAAGACTGAGAATGGATCATTAGATTTAGTAACTAAAACTTCATTGGTTACTTTGGAGAAAGTAGTTTCAGTTGAGTAACAGGATCAGAAGCCAGATTGCGGAGGGTTTAGAAAAGAATGAGAAGTTGTGGCATCGAGATGACTTTTTCAAGAAGTTTAGTTGAGAAATGGAGGAGAAATACACAATAATAATAGTCAAAGGAGATGGCAGTATTATGGGGAGGTTTTTTTTAAGGATTAGACAGATTTGGATGTGCTTGTAGGCAGTGAGAATAGAACCAGTAGACATTGGAGATGGGGGGTAGGGCAATTAGAAAAGAAGGGAAGGGTGGAATGAAAGGTACCTGTAAAAAGCAGTTAGCCTTGGTGATGAGTCCACCTCATCTTTGGAGACTGGAATAAAAATGACAAAGAAAAATAGGAATAATCATTTCACAGGAAGAGAATGTAGGGGGAAGGGGTTCTATGGGGGGCTTGAGAGGTTTGAAATAACCAATGTGGTGAGTAGGATAAAGATTCTAACTCAGGAGTAGAAGGGTTAGGTTGCTGAGGTCAGGGCCCAGTTGAAATTAGATAAAAAATTTGTTTCTTCTAAACTGTAAACTCCTTGAGGACTTGAGGGCAGGGACTATTTCTCCCTCTCTCTGTCTCTCTCTCTGTCTCTGTCTCTTTCTCTCTCTCTCTCTCCCCATGTGTCTCTCTCTGTGTGTCTCTCTTTCTGTCTCTTTCTGTCTGTCTGTCTGTCTGTCTGTCTGTCTCTCTCTCTCTCTCTCTCTACATATATATATATATGTATGTATATTTTAATATGTAGTGATTATATATAGTGATATATATTGAGATGTATCTCAATATATATGTCTCAATATATCACTATATGAGAGAAACAGTCCCTGCCTTTAAGGAATTTACATTTTAGAAGAAACAATTTTCTGTTATCGTATATACGAGATATATTAGGTGATGTGCGCATGTGTGTCCCCAGCATCAGGGATGACAAAACTCTTTCAATGATCCCAAACTTCTCCCAGAAGCAAAGCTCTATCTTCCTAATACTGCTCTTCTACTAGTGGCATTAGTGTTTCCTAGACTGAGGACTAACAGGTTAAGTGGCTTGCCTAAGGTCACATAGCCAATATATGCCAGAGGCTCTAGCTGAATGCTACAACTGCCTCTGAGAATATAAATGCAAAGACAGGTGAGTGCCTTCCCTTTAGGAGTTTAAATTTAATTGGAATAAAAAACAGGGAGCTATCATGAAGAAACAATAAAGAATATTATAGAAGAAATGCATGGTTGAAACCATAGCTGTGTCTGACCCCAGAGGAAGAATGAAAGCTCCTCTCATTGACCCATTTGATTCACTTGTATACTTAGAACGTGAAGAAGTAAGGAAGCCTTCACTCATTGGGCCATTCAGTGAATCACCACAGCAAATTTATGGGAGACAATGAACAAGATCCTTAAGGATGGACATGAAGACATGGGCTGTGATCTACCACCATAAAGGTTATGTCTACATCAAGTAGTAGATGGAGTGCTAGATATGGAGTCAGAAAGATCTGGGTTCAATCCTTCCTCAGATACCAACCAAATGTTTTACTCTGGACAAGACAATTCATCTGTCTGAGCTCCAGTTTTCTCATATGGAAAATGAGGAATTAGGACCCAAAGGCCTTTGACCTCCCCTCCAGCCCTAGATTTATGATTCTGAGATATATATTCATATTTGAATATGCCTGATGCCTAGGACAGTATCTTGACCATGCTAGTGATTAAGGTAAAGAGGAAAGGTAAAGACAAGTGAATTTAATCCATTGGATTTCCATCTTGAAGCCCTAGAATCTTATCTCCCCTAGAGTATGGCCTGGCCTTGCCTTATCACACCAATCCTGCTTCATTGTCCCTTTATCTGAAATTCATTGTTGGGAAGGCCAGGTGGAGAGGATTTACTGAATAAGTCAAACCTGTCAGTTCATCCCAGTGACACTCAACAGTTTGCCTGAATTTATAGAAATCTCTCAAAATAGACTTTGCATTTGTAGGATATGGAAGTGACATTTGAATAAAGGAAACAGGAAAACATATTTTACCTTTATTGGTCCAAATTTCTGAATATCTTTGAGGTCGAAATGTAAAATCTCTGTTTACTCACATATATTAAAATCAAATTATTTAACATAGGAAAAAAATGGCCCCAAATGGAACTTTGTCTCCAACAATGCTGCCTTGAAAATGTGTATGCCCCTACTGGGCAACAGAATATCAGACAGCCTGGCTTAAGTAGTGTTAGTCATAGACTTACAGAAACAAGAATGATACCTCTTACAATGCAATTTGCTCTTCATGCAGCTGGAAGGTAATTGTCTTGCGATGTGTGAGGTGCCTGGGATTAGTGCAGTATTCAGTGACCTGAGGCCCCAGTGGTGAGCTCAACAGCTGAAGAACTGGCTGTTTTTGAGAGCTCACTTGCTCAGATCAGAATCAGTATTTTCCTTAGCAACATAGTAACATAGGTATTTTTCATTTAATGTTTTTAAGTGATAAATAAATCCATCGGCTTCAGCAGAGATTGTGGCCCCTCCCTACCTTAGTTCAGGGAATGTCAAATTAAAGACAGAGAGGCAAGCCTGTTTTTGTATGGCTTGAGTAGAGAATGTTTTTGTCATTATAAATTAAAGTTTTAATGTATTTAAACATATTTTTAAAATAATTTTTAGCTCCAGAGCCCTACCAATACAGGCAGCAGACAGGATGTGGCTCACTGGACATAAGTTGTTGACCCCTGCCTTAGTTGATGGTCCTCATGTGAGAATCACAGAATTTCCAAGTTGGTTGGAACCTCAGTGTTCATCTACTCCAATGTACACCCCTCCACATACAAAGAGTCCCCCCCCCACACACAGTGCTTTTGGCAAGGGGTTGTCTAGTCTTTGTTTGAAGAACTCCACGTTGTGGAGAGCTCCAATTGTAAGGAGGCTTTTCTTTGCCTTGGCCAGTGCTGAATGTCCTTCCACATTCTGCTTTCTAGGGTCAAACTGAACAATTCTAGTCCCATGTTCTCATGACAGCTTTTCAATAACTTAACAACGGCTGTCACCTTCCTCTGAACCTTCTCTTCTTCAGGCTCCATGTCCCTAATACCTTCCCCAATACTCCAGTGGCATGGATCCTAGGGACTTCCCTGATCTGATTGCCTTCCTTGGGGTACTTTCTAGTTTCTGGATGTTTTTCCTAAGTGGGATGCTCTCTGTCCCCTGGTGGCCAGCTTCCCTAGAGACATTTCCTCAGATGACGAAATGTACCTGCTGTCATGTCCAAATCTCTCCAGATTGGTGGGACCATTAATTGTCTGCCCTTTACTGTCATGGCCTTTAGGATACCAGGGTTATCTCTACAATATTCTAATGCATCCGAGGTTAACTGGGCCTCATTTAAGACATACCATGGAAATTAAAGCACAGGCCAACTTTGGAGTTCATCAGGAAGTGGCTGTCTAGTATCAGGTGGATTCCAGATGTCTCCTTACCCTTAAGGTCATTTACATCAATGGCTGCAAATATGGCATGGCTCTTAAGTGATCTGAGAAGCTGGGTGGTACAGTGGATAGAGTGCTAGATCTGGAGTAGAGGACCTCAGTTCAAATTCAGCCTCAGACACTTACTAGTTGTGTGATCTTGGGCAAGTCACTTAGCCCTATTTGACTCCGTTAACTCATCTGCAAAATGAGGTAGAGAAGGAAATGGTAAACCAGAACAGCATCGTTGACAGTAAAGCCCCAAATGGGGTCATGAAGAGTAGGACCCAACTGAAGTGACTGGACAACAACACATTAACTGATCCAATTTAGAGTCCTAAGTAAAAGTAAATACAGTCAGAGAGAGTGAGATTCCTATGAAAAGTAATGACATAAGCCTTTGCTTCTTGGCTGCTGAAAGTTAAAATGATTTGAATGCTTGCTCCCAATCACTATCACTCTTTCTCCCCTTCTATCGCAATCCACTCCACCAAAAGAACACTGGGAAGTTATTTTTGAAGCTGCTCCTTTGAGGCAACTGAGTGCTGGCTTCTGACATGTGCACCATTTCTGTGTGACATATGAAGTTTCTTTTCAAACCACATTTTAAGCTGCCAAAATTGGGGTGGGGTGCTTTAAGACAGAGCATGGAAGAGAAAATGAGAGCATCGGGTACAGGGAATCCCCGAATGATGGCACAGAAAGGGACCTTGGAGCTCATATTCTCCCACTGCACCTTTTGCACATGAGGAGATAGAGGCCAGGAAATGGTAATGGCCTTGACCAAGGTCACCCTGTGCCTGAGTGGGCTGACTCAGACCAACCATCTCTTCCCATCACCATACCACAGCCCTTCCTTGCAAATAGGACTGAGGTATTTTTCAAGCAATTCTGTCTCGTGGCCCGTAAGCATAGCCTGGTGATTTTGGACTTGTTTCAACTAAAGCACCATTCATTCTTCAAACACATATCAAGCACCTACTGCGTGGAGAGGCATTTTGTGGTATAAGCAGGGCCCCCAGGGCATGAAAAGTCAGGGATATTACATTGTACGACTCCTCTGAGTTCTCTGGTACCCTTAAGGAGAACTGGGGGTACCAAGGCTCTGCCATTGGCTCAAGCCCCCTCAGATTGTTTTGTTCAATTTTAGGGGTCCCTAGAACCCCAGTTCCATTTAGTCATTTAACACATTAGCTTTTAAAAAGAAATGTATGCTTCAAAGGTATAGCAAGAACAAAGATAGAAACACTCCCCTCCCAATACTGGAGGACATTACACTCTATCCCGCAGCAGCTAGGAGGAAAGGGGGGGGGGATCTCCTTCACAATTTAACCCAGTTCCTGTATAGCAACTTCTATACCAACTTCTAAGACTATAATCCTCCTAGGTTCTTTCACTTTGCCACCTTGGCTTCTCAGTGCTTCTTGAATGGGCTGGCACCATCATCTAGCCTAGAATCCTGATCCCCAGCCCTAGGATGCCATGGTCTCCACCTTGATCAGAAAAGAATAAACAGAGCTGACCCAAACCTCAAGTCCATTTCTCAGGACCACAGGGCCTAAAGGGAGAGGGGGAAGGTAGCACTCCCCCACCTAGCTTAGTGCATGGGACCCATGCTTCTGGCAAACAGACCTTCACTCATGGAATACCACCAAAGAGAGAGCAAGTTTGTCCCAATCTAGAAGATCTGAAGACACATAGACCTTTCCAAAATACCCAGCCAATTGAAAGAGGCAGCTTCCACCTCTCTGAGAGGACAGTGAAGAATGTCATCTCCTAGAACCAGGACCTTGCACCTAGGTGCCCCCATCTTAGATAATCTGAGCAGATGTAAAGCCCTGTTGCAGTGAGAACACACTGAAGGATGTCATGGGCTGTCCCCTTGTGAAGCTTCCAATCTAAAAGACTCAGGCTTTAGATGATTTTTCTCCCAGGGACAGTGGTGGTCGTGACCATACACTTCTAACATAATCCAGAACTGGATGATGAGTGTTCTTAACCTGGGTCCAGGAAAAATTCTGAAATTTCATTTCGTTTTTTGAGTCAAATGGCAAAAGGTAGAAATAAGAAGGTAAAGGCCAGGTGGAGAGAGCAAGAAGAGAAGGGTTTGGAATGGTACTCTTGATGATGCAAATATTGTTTCATGAAACGCCAGTTTGCAATCATGACATCTGTTATTTTTGTGGCATCACAGAATGTCAGAGTGAGATGGGGCCTCAGAAACCATCCCACTCAGCCTGAAGCTGAGCAGGCAACCCCACTACAGTGTGCCAAATAAGCGTTTGTTTACAGATGCCCGGTGAGGAGAGAGCCATCTCCTGCCAGCAGTCACCCGCTCTCTTCTCTCCAGGTTTGACAACTAGGACGTCATTCATTATATCATTGAGTTGTCCTCCTTTGATGTGTTGAACTTCAGGTAGAACTTAGCTTTTCTCCTCATTGCATCTCATGCTCTGTCATTTGAGACTAGGAATAGCTGACTTCTGAGCCCCCACATCGCTTCTCCTTATACTTCAGTTTCCTCATTGATACAACGAGCTGGAGAAGGAAATGGTAAACTGCTCCAGTATCGCTGCCAAGACAATACCAAATGGGATCATGAAGAGTTTGAAATGATTGAAAAATGATGAACAGCAACAAACAGAGTAGAAAGATGGGCCGTTGAGTGGCACAGCAAATAGAACGCTGGACCTGGACACAGGAAGACTCATAGTCCTGAGTTCAAACCTGGCCCCAGACACCAGCCGTGTGACCCTGGGTAAGTCACTTCACCTTGTTTGCCTCAGTTTCTTCATCCACAAAATGAGCTGGAGAAGGAAATGGCAAGCCACTGCAGTGTCTTTACCAAGAAAATCCCAAATGGAGTCTCATGATCACACATGACTGAAGTGACTGACCAATCAAAAAGAGCCGCTGTGATGGATCTGCTTTTGTACACAAGGGACGTACTTTGTTTTGTCCTTTCCATAGGCTTCTCCAGTGTTTGTCAGCACTTGATGTCAGGAAGGGTCCATGTTCAAGTCTTACCTCCAGGCTTTGGATATGAGACTAGATATAAGAAATGTGATATGATTCCTTAAGCTAGGAGGACATTCCTTCTGTTGAATAATTTCTCCATATAAATGCTTACTAGAACCCAATAAAGTGTTATCCTTTCGGGGCCCATACCACAGGACTCTGTTGAATGGAATCTAAGAGTAACTGAATTTTGCTCTGTCAAAAATAGTGGCCAAACAAGATCCAAGAGTATCCAATTTTTAAAATCTTATTAAAATTTTATTTTTCCCAATTACACATAAAACAACTTTAATGTTCTTTTCTTTTCAAGTTTTGAGTTCCAAATTTTCTCTTCCTCTCCCCTCTCTCCATCACTGAGAAGGCAAGCAATTTGTCTAAGGTTATACATGTTTACATTTCAAGCATTCTGTGATAGAAAACGGAGACAAAAAAACAGGAAAAATTAAAAAAGCGAAGAAAAATTATCTTTGATCTGCATTAAGGTTCTAGCAGTTCTTTCTGTGGAGATGGACAGCATATTTCATTATAAGTCCTACAGAATTTTCTTGGATTATTGTACTGCTGAGTAGAGCTAAGTTATTCATAGTGTATAATCATGCTGCATTACTGTTGTTACTGTGCACTGTTCTCCTGGTTCTGCTCATTTCACTTTGCATCAGTTCATGTAAGTCTTTCCATGTTTTTTTTTTCTTTTTCTGAGAGCATCCTGCTCATCGTTTCTTGAAGCACAATAGTATTCCATCACAATCATAGACAACAGCTTGTTCAGCCATTCCCCAATTAATGGACATCCCCTCAATTTCCAATTGTTTGCCACAAGTAAAAGAGCTGTTAGAAATATTTTTGTACACATAAGAACTTTTCTTATCTCTTTGGGATACAGACCTAGTAGAGGTATTGATTGGTCAAAGAGTATGAATGCATAGCTTTGTAGCTCTTTAGATATAGTTCCAAATTGATCTCCAGAATGGTTGAATCAACCCACCAACATTTGTCACTTTCCTTTTCTGTCGTATTAGCCCATCTGACAGGTGTGAGTTACTAGCTCAGAGTTGTTTTAATTTGCATTTCTATCATCAATAGTGATTTAGAGCATTTTTTTCTTTCAAAGATTTTTTAATTAGATTTTTTTATTTTTAGTTTAAAACACTTAGTTTTACATGTTCTTGAGTTTCAAATTTTCTTCCCTTCCCTCCCCCTCCAACCCCCAAGACAGCATGCAGTCTGATATAGTTTCTACATAAAACTTTGCATTAAACTTATTTACACAATAGTCAAGTTGCAAAGAAGAATTATGACCCATGGAATGAATCATGAGAGAGAAGAAACAAAACCAAAAAAAAGAGGAAAAAGGAAAAAAGAGAGAGTAAATAGTTTGCCCCAATCTGCATTCAGACTCCACAATTCTTTCTCTGGATGTAGCTAGCTTTTTCCATCATGAGTCCTTTGGAGCTGTCTTTGAGCCTTGTATTGTTGAGGAGAGACTAGTCTATCAAAGTTAGTCAATACAGAATCAATATGTCTGTTGCTGTGTATAAGGTTCTCCTAGTTCTGCTCCACTCACTCAGCATCATATCATGTAGGTATTTCCAGGTTATTATGAAGTCCCTATCATCCCCATTTCTTATAGCACAATAGTATTCCATTACATTCATATACCACAATTTGTTCAGCCATTCCCCAATTGATGTGCATCGCCTTGATTTCCAATTCTTTGCCACCACAAAAAGAACAGCTATAAATATTTTTGTACATACAGGTTCCTTTCCCAGTTGTGTGATCTCTTTGGGACATAGCCCCAGAAGTGGCATTGCTGGGTCAAAGGGTGTGCACATTTTTATAGCCCTTTGGGCATAGTTCCAAATTGCTCTCCAAAACAACTGCATCTGTTCACAATTCCACCATCAGAGTATTAATGTTCAAATTTTCCCACATCCTCTCCAGCATTTATCATTTTCCTGTTTTGTAATGTTAGTCAATCTGACAAGGAGATATGTGGTACCTAAGAGTTGTTCTGATTTGCATTTCTCTAATCAATAGTGATTTAGAACATTTTTTCATATGCCTATATATATCTGTCGGCGGCCGGACGGGTGTGCCCCACAATAGCACCCCGTTCTCCCCGACTACCGCCTCACACTCACCCTGCCCACGGGTCTTCGGACGTCTCCGGCTCCTCCCGGGGGACGCGAGAGGAGAATCACCAGGCAGCTACCGGAATGCGACAAGCAGTTTTATTGCAATGGCGTACCAGAAATCTTACACAAAAGTCCCACTGACCCTCTCTGGGGTGCTCCTTATATTGGGAGTTTCGGGTTAGCTCCTCCCCAGTTCCTCCCCGAAGGTGGAGCCCTTCCAGTTGGAGCCGCCCCGGTACTGACGTGACAGAAGCCACACAGGCACTGCCGCGTCAGCAGGTCCAGACTCCCTGGCGTCTCACTACCCTTTCAGGAGGCCCAGGTCCAGAGCGCCCCTAACATATATCTTTAATTTCTTCCTCTGAAAACTGCCTGTCATATCCTTTGACTGTTTCTCAATTGGGAAATGACCTGTATTCTTATAAATTTGGCTTAGTTCCCTGTATATTTTAGATATGAGCGCTTTATCGCAGACATTGATTGTAAAGATATTCTGCCAGTTTTCTGCTCCCTCCTAATCTTTGTTAGATTGGCTTTGTTTATACAAAAACTTTTCAGTTTAGTGTAATTAAAATTATACATTTTCCATTTTGTAATGCTCTCTATCTGTTATTGTGTCATGAATTCTTCCCTTTCCTATAAATCTGACAGGTAAACTATTCCTTGCTCTCCCAAATTGCTTATAGTATCAGCCTTTATTCCTAAATCATGTACCCATTTTGACTTTATTTTGGTATACGGTGTAAGATATTGGTTTATGTTCAGTTTCTGCCATACCATTTTCCAATTTACCCAGCAGTTTTTGTGAAATAGTGAATTCAGCTGGATTCTTTGTGTTTATCAAAGAGTAGATTGCTATAGTCGGTGACTTCTTCATCTCGTAACTAATCTATTCCACTGATCTACCACTCTGTTTCTTAGCCTGTACCAGGTAGTTTTGAGAACTGCTGTTTTATAGTACAGTTTGATATCTGGTATGGCTAGGCCACCTTCCCTAGCATTTCTTTTCATTAATTCCCTTGATATTCTGGACTTTTTGTTCTTCCAGATGATTTTTGTTATTATTTTATCCAGCTTCATAAAATAAGTTTTTGGTGGTTCTGTTGGCATGGCACTGAATAAGTACATTAATTTAGGTAAAATTGTCATTTTTATTATATTGGCTTGGCCTAACCATGAGCAACTGATGTTATTCCATTTAATTAGATCTGACTTTATCTGTGTGAGAAGTGTTTCATAATTGTGTTCATACAGGCCCTGGGTTTGTCTTGGCAGGTAGATTCCCAAATATTTTATAGTGTCTACAGTAACTTTGAATTGAATTTCTCTTTCTATCTCTTGCTGTTGGGATTTGTTAGTAATATACAGGAATGCCAAGGATTTATGTGGGTTTATATTATATCCTGCAACATTGCTAAAGTTGTTTTTTACTTGATTCTCTAGGATTCTCTAAGTAAATCATTATATCATCTTCAAAAAGTGATAATTTAGTTTCTTCTTTGCCTATTCCAGTTCCTTCAATTTCTTTTTCTTCTCCTAATGCTAAAGCTAACATTTCTAGTACCAAACTGAATAATAGAGGTCATAATAGACATCCTTGTTTCATCCCAAATCTTACTGGGAATGCATCTAGCTTATCTCCATTACATATAATGCTTGCTGATGGTTTTAGGTAGATGCTCTTTATAATTTTAAGGAAGACTCCATTTATTCCTATGCTCTCTAGTGTTTTTAATAGGAATGGATGTTATATTTTGCCAAAAGCTTTTTATGCATCTATTGAGATAATCATATGGTTTCTCCTAGGTTTGTTATTAATATAATCAATTATGCTGATAGTTTTGCTAATATTAAAGCAGCCTTGCATTCCTGGAATAAATCCTACCTGGTCATAGTGCATCATTCTCCTAATAAGTTGCTGCAATCTTTCTGCTAATATTTTATTTAAAGCTGTTGCATCAATATTCATTAGGGAAATCGGTCTACAATTTTCTTTCTCTGTTTTGACTCTTCCTGGTTTGGGTATTAGTACCATATTTGTGTCATAAAAAGAATTTGGTAGGACTCCTTCTTCGCCAATTTTCCCAAATAGTCTATAAAGTATGGGAATTAATTGTTCTTTAAATGTTTGATAGAATTCAAATGTAAAACCATCTGGCCCTGGAGATTTTTTCCTAGGGAGTTCATTGATGCCTTGCTGAATTTCTTTTTCTGAGTGGGGTTATTTAGGGAATTTATTTCCTCTTCTGTTATCTTGGACAATTTGTAATTTTGAAAATATTCATCCATTTCCCTAAAGTTATCCAATTTATGGGCATACGATTGGGCAAAATAATTCCTAATTATTATTTTAATTTCCTTTTCATTGGAGGTGAATTCGCCCTTTTCATTTTTGATACTGGTAATTTGCTTTTCTTATTTCTTTTTTTAAATCAAATTGTCCAAGGGTTTATCAATTTTATTGTTTTTTTTTTCATAAAACTAGCTCTTACTTTTATTTATTAGTTCAATAGTTTTCTTGATTTCAATTTTATTATTTTATCCTTTGATTTCCAGGATTTCTAATTTGGTATCTAGTTGGGGATTTTAAGTTTGCTTCTTTTTCTAGTTTTTTTCAGTTGCAATCTCATTTCACTGATCTCCTTTTTCTCTATTTTATTCATGGAAGCATTTAGAGATATAAAACTTCCCCTAAGAATTGCTTTTGCTGCATCCCATAAGTTTTCTGTCTCATGCTGTCTCATTATTGTCATTCTCTTAAACAAGGTAATTAATTGTTTCCATGATTTGTTCTTTGGCCCACTCATTATTTAGGATTAGATTATTTAGTTCCCAATTAATTTTTAGTTTATCTTTCTATGGTCCTTTATTACAAATATTTTTTTATTGTGTCATGATCAGAGAAGGATGCATTGACTATTTCAGCCATTCTGCACTGGATTATGAGGATTTTATGCCCCAGTACCTGGTCAGTTGTTGAGTATGTAAGATGTACCATTGAGAAAATCATATGTTCCATTTTATCTCCATCCAGTTTTCTCCTGGGATCTGTCATATCTGCCTTTTCTAAAATTCTATTCACCTCCTTAACTTCTTTCTTATTTCAGGGTTAGCTTTATGAAGTTCGAAGAGGGGAAGGTTGAGGTCCCCCACTAGTATGGTTTTGCTGTCTATTTCTTCTCGTAACTCCCTTAACTTCTGCTGTGAGAATCTGCATAATATACCACTTGGTGCATATATGTTAAATGATGATATTGTTTCATTGTCTATGGTGCCTTTTGGCAGGATATAGTGTCCTTCCTTATCTCTTTTTACTAGATCTAGCTTTGTTTTTTGCTTTGTCTGAGATTAAAATTACTACTCCTGCTTTTTTTTTTTTTTTTTGCTTGAGCTGAAGCACAATATATCGTACTGTACTCCGGCCCTTAACTTTTACCCTGTGTGTATCCCCTTGTTTCAAATGTGTTTCTTGTAAGCAACATATTGTAGGATTATGGTTTTTAATCCATTCTGCTATCTGCCTGTGTTTTATGGGAGAGTTCATTCCGTTCACATTCACAGTTATGATTACGAACTGTGTCTTTCTCTCCATCCTGTTTCCCCCCCAATTTGTGCTTTTATATCTCCCTCCCCTCTTCATCTACTCAAAAGAGTTTGCTTTTGACCACAGCCTTCCTCAATTAATCCTCCCTGTTGATTTCCCTCCCTTATCTTACCCTTTGCCCCTTGCTACTTCTTCCTTCCCTTCTTACCACCCTCCCCTTTCTTTCCCCTTTCCCATCCTACTGCCTGTAGGACAATTAGATTTCTATACCTTTCAGAGTATGTTATTCTTTTCTTGAACCGAATCCAATGAGAGTAATGCTCATATACTACTCTTATCCCTCCCATCTTTCCCTCTACTACAATGTGTTTTTGTACCTCTTCATTTGATGTAATTTATCCTTTTCTACTACCTCCTTACCTCTTCTCCCAGAACCTTCCATTTACATCTCTTAATTATGTTTTTATCATTATATCGGTTATTTTATACTGACACAGTCTATGTGTATCCCTTTTAATTGTCATAACTGTACCATTCTTAAGATTGATATATATATATATATATATATATGTATATACGTATACATATATATATATATATATATGATACATAATATATAAAACATAATCATATATAAGGATGTAAACAATTTGCCCTTATTGATTATCAAGGTTTGTGGGGTTTTTTCCCACTCTTTACCTTTTTATGTCTCTCTAGAGTTTTGTTTTTGAAAATCAAATGGTCCATTGAGTTCTGGCCTTTTAATCTGGAAGGTCTTGAATTCCTTATTTCATTGAATGTCCATCTCCTTCCCTGAAAAATTATGCTCAGTTTTGCTGGGTAGTTGATCCTTGGTTGTAGTCCAAGCTCCTTTACCCTTCAGAATATCATATTTCAATTTCTCTTATCATTTAATGTAGAAGCTGAAAGATCCTGCATGATTCTGACTGTAGTTTCATGATATTTGAATTGTTTCTTTTTGGCTGCTTGCAGTATTTTCTCCTTGACTTTGTAATTCTGAAATTTGACTATAATATTTCTTGGAGTTTTCAATTTGGGATCTCTTTCAAGGGGTGATCAGTGGATTCTTTCAATGACAATTTGCCCTTCTGGTTCTAGGTCCTCTGGGCAGATATCTTTGATAATTTCTTCAGAGATACTCTCTAGGACCTTTTTTTCATAGTGGCTTTCCGATAGACGAATCATTCTTAAATTGTCTCTCCTGGTTCTGTTTTCCAGGTAAGTTGTTTGTCCAATCAGATATTTCACATTTTCATCGATTTTTTTCATTCTGTGCATTTTGTTTGACTACTTCTTGATGCCTCATGGAGTCATTAGCTTCCACTTGCTCAGTTCTAATTTTTTTTAAATTTATTTATTATATTTAGTTTTCATCATTGATTTTCACAAGAGTTTGAATTACAAATTTTCTCCCCACTTCTACCCTCCCACCCACTACAAGATGGCATATATTCTGATTGCTCAGTTCCCCAGTCAGCCCTCCCTTCTGTCAGCCCACTCCCCTCCCATCCCCTTTTCCTTTCCTTTCATGTAGGGCAAGATAAATTTCCATGTCCCATTGCCTGTGTATCTTATTTCCTAGTTGCATGCAAAAACTTTATTTTGCTTTTGAACATCTGCTTTTAATACTTTCAGTTCCAAATTCTCTCCCCTCTTCCCTCCTCACCCACCCTCCCTAAGAAGGCAAATAATTCAACATAGGCCACATGCATATCATTATGTAAAACCCTTCCCCAATACTCATGTTGTGAAAGACTAACTATATTTTGCTGCTTCCTACCCTATCCCACTTTATCCAATTTTCTCCCTTGACTCTGTCCCTTTTCAAAAGTGTTTGTTTTTGATTACATCCTCCCCCTATCTGCCCTCCCTTCTATCATCCCCCCCTTTTCTTTATATCTTCTTCCTCCTTCTTTCCCGTGGGGTAAGATACCCAATTAAGTTTGTGCTGTTCCCTCCTCAGGTCAAATCTGATGAGAACAAGATTCACTCATTCCCATTCACCTGATCCCTCTTCCCTTCCTACAGAGCTGCTTTTTCTTGCCACTTTTATGCAAGATAATTTACCCCATTCTGTCTCTCCCTTTCTCCTTCTCTCAATATATTCCTCTCTCATCCCTTAATTTGATTTTAGTTTTTTAGATATCATCCTTTCATATTCAACTCACCCTGTGCCCTCTGTCTATATATGTATACACATACACATATACATATACAGACACATACATATACACATACACACACATATATGTATATATACATACATATATATACATACATATGTATACATACATACATATAATATGTATGTATACATACATACATATAATATGTATGTATATACATACATACATATATACATACATATATATATGCGTATTCGCTTCAGCTACTCTAATACTGAGGTCTCATGAATCATACACATCATCTTTCCATGTAGGAATGTAAACAAAACAATTCAACTTTAGTAGTCTCTTGTGATTTCTCTTTCTTGTTTACCTTTTCATGCTTCTCTTGATTATTGTGTTTGAAAGTCAAATTTTCTATTCAGCTCTTGTCTTTTCACTGAGAAAGCTTGAAAGTCCTCTATTTTATTGAAAATCCACACTTTGCCTTGGAGCATGATACTCAGTTTTGCTGAGTAGGTGATTCTTGCTTTTAATCCTAGCTCCATTGACCTCTGGAATATCATATTCCAAGCCCTTCAGTCCCTTAATGTAGAAGTTGCTAAATTTTGTGTTATTCTGATTGTGTTTCCACAATACTCAAATTGTTTCTTTCTGGCTACTTGCAGTATTTTCTCTCTGACCTGTAAATTCTGGAATTTGGTGACCATATTCCTAGGAGTTTTTTTTTTGGGGGGGGGGATCTTTTTCAGCAGGCGATCTGTGAATTCTTTAAATTTCTATTTTGCCCTGTGGCTCTAGAATATCAGGGCAGTTCTCCTTGATAATTTCTTGAAAGATAATATCTAGGCTTTTTTTTTGATCATGGCTTTCAGGTAGTCCAATAATTTTTAAATTACCTCTAATGGATCTATTTTCCAGGTCAGTGGTTTTTGCAATGAGATATTTCACATTGTCTTCCACTTTTTCATTCCTTTGTTTCTGTTTTATAATATCCTGATTTCTCATCAAGTCACTAGCTTCCACTGGCTCCAATCTAATTTTTAAGGTAGTATTTTCTTCAGTGGTCTTTTGGACCTCCTTTTCCATTTGGTTAATTCTGCCCTTCAAGGCATTAGCTTTTTGGAGCTCTTTGGCCATTTGAGTTAGTCTATTTTTTAAGGTGTTGTTTTCTTCAGTATATTTTTCAGTATTTTTTTGGGTCTCCTTTAGCAAGTCATTGACTTGTTTTTCAGGGTTTTCTCACCTCACTCTCATTTCTCTTCCCAATTTTTCCTCTACTTCTTTGACTTGCTTTTCCCAATCCTTTTTGAGCTCTTCCATGGCCTGACACCAGTTCATGTTTTTCTTGGAGGCTTTTGTTGTAGGCTCTTTGACTTTGTCGACTTCTTCTGGATGTATATTTTGGTCTTCTTTGTCACCAAAGAAAGATTCCAAAGTCTGAGACTGAATCTGAGTCTGTTTTCACTGCCTGGCCATGTTCTCAGCCAACTTACTTGACCCCTGAGTTTTTCAGTGGGGTATGACTGCTTGTAGAGTACAGAGTACTTTGTCCCAAGCTTTGAGGTGTTGTGCTGTTGTTTTCAGAGGTTTTTCTATACAGCCACCTCTGCCACACCAGCACTCCTCCTTCCCCAAGAACCGCCAACCAGGACCTGATTCAGATCTTAAGCAGGCTCTGAACTTCTGGTCTGATCTGCCACTTAATTCCTCCCACCATGAGGGCCTGAGACTGGAAGCAACTGCAGCTGTAGTTCTGTAACCGCACCACCCCCTGCTGTTCCCAGGGCGGTGGCCAAACTGCAAACTTTCACTCTGTCCCCCGCAGCTTTTCCCACTAACCTTCTTTGTTGTCTTTGGTGTTTGTGGGTTGAGAAGTCTGGTAACTGCCACAGCTCACTGATTCAGGGTGCTAGGGCCTCTACCACCCAGCTCCTGGTCTGTTTGGTACTGCTGCCACCCATGCTGGGCTCAGTTCCCCTCCTCTCCCAGTTCCGTGCATGATGGACTTCACCTAGCCACCATCCAGGCTGTCCTGGGCTGCAGCCCTGCTTCCCTCTGCTATTCTGTGGGTTCTGCAGTTCTAGAATTTGTTCAGAGCCATTTTTATAGGTTTTTGTAGGGACCTGAAGGGAAGCTCATGCAAGTCCCTGCTTTCCAGCTGCCGTCTTGGCTCCACCCACTCAGTTCTAATTTTTAATGAACTGCTGTCTTCATTTTGCTTTTAAGTCTCCTTTTCCAATTGGTTGATTTTACCTTTCAGGGTGTCATTTCCTTTATTTAGATTCTGAATCTCCTTAGCATTTTGCCAATTTTACTTTTTAAAAATTTGATCTCACCTGTGTCTTTTTTTTCCATTTTTTTCTTTTACCTCACTAATTTGGTTTTTAAAATCCTCCTTTAGCTCTTCCAGGAATGCTTTTTGGTCTTGAGATCAGTTCACATTCCCTTTTGAGGTATTGGATGTGGGTATAATGTCAATGCTATCTTCTTCCGAATTGGTATTTTAATCTTCCCTTTCTCCATAAGAAGAATCAATGGTCTTCGCTTTTTTGTGTTCTTCTTCATGTTGGTGAGCTTTTTCCTGGCTTTACATTGGATTTCTGCTTTTGGGGCTCAGGGATCTCTGTCCTAGCTTTCTTGTTCTGGGAATTGTAAGCCTAGTTAGTGGCTTTGTGTGTTATGGCCTTTGGTTTATTGAGGGGTGGGGGAGTGGTCATCTGGCTGCTGGAAGTCTCCTCTTCCCCTGCCCGGGGGTGGGGGGGTGGGGAGGGTGGGCAGGGAGGCTTTATGGCACCAGTGGTTTCAGCCGTTGTCTGTGCTGGTGTCTGCCACTTCCCCTGCCTGTGCAAACACTCATCTGGGTTCCTGGTGTTGATCCTTGCTGGCCCTGCCTTTCTTGGACTTAGTCATTTCCATTGTTTGGCTACTGATGGCCCACTTCTGTCTCTTCTATTCCAGCATTTTTTCCCGAGGAATTTTCTGGGCCCATGAGGGAGGAAGGGATAATAGCCATTTACCTGGTCATTATGTCTCCCAAAAGTTCAAGAAGGCGATCTACAAACCTTTGGGCTGCAAACCTCAGGAATAGATGTCTCATGGCCACATGTGCTGTGCTGCTGCCTCCCATTACTTCAACAGACTCTCATCTTGCATTGGGAGGCCTGAGGATCTCTGCCAGTTTCAGGTGCCCAGCTTTCTCCCAGCCTGGATTGTTGGCTGTTTACTGCAGCTGCTTCCACTTTAGTGCTGTCTAGTGCAGCTCCTCACTCCAGGCACTCTCCCAGACGACTGATCTGTCCTATCCACCTTTCTGACATTCCTGGCTTGGAAATTTGCCCCACTCAGTCTATTAGTGGCTTCTAACTCTCTCAAATCTGCTCAGATTCACTTTTTTAGAGGTACCTGACAGAACTTGTGAGAGAGCTCTGGTAAGATGCTGTTTGCATGTGGCCATCCTGGCTCTGCCTCAAGTAATTTTTTTTCAATTTGACTATAGATAGCTTTGATTATTTTGAAAACTGCCTGTTCATATCCTTTGGCCATTTATTAATTGAGGAATGGATCTCATTTCTATAAATCTGACTCTGTTTTCGCTATGTTTAAGAAATGAAGTCTTTATCAGAGAAACACACTGTAATTTTTTTCACAATTGTGATTACCATTTCCCTCCATCCTATTTCCCTCATTTATCCTGCTCTCTCTACTCTTACCCTGTCCATTCTCAAAAGTGTTTTGCTTCTGACTTTTGCCTCCCCCAAACTGCCCTCCCTTGTATCTGATTTTCCCTCTTCTCTTATTCCCTTCCCTCCCTACTTTCCTGGATGGTAAGCTAGATCTCTACATCCAAGTGAGTATGTATGTTATTGCACCTTTGAGCCCATTCTGGTGAAAGTAAGGTTTCTGTGCTCCCCTCACCACTTTCCCCCTTATCCCCTCCATTGTAAAATCGCTTTCAGGACTCTTTTATATGATATAATTTATTCCATTCTACCTCTTCTTTTCCCCTCCTCCCAGTAGATTCCTTTTTCTCATCCCTTAATTTTATTTTTTTAGATAATCATACCATCACATTGAACTCGCACCTCGGCTTTCTGTCTGTGTATATTCCTTCTAACAGCCCTAATGATTAGAAAGTTTGGGGAATTATACATACCATTTTCCCATCTATGAATATAAACTGTTTAATCTTACCAAATACCTTATGATTTCTCTTTCCCGTTTAGTGTTTTATATTTCTTTTGCATGTTGTATGTGAAAGTCGAATTTTCTATTTAGCTCTGCTCTTTTCATCAGGAAAACTTGAAAATTCTCAATTTCATTGAATATCTATTTTTTGTCCTGAAAGATTATACTCAGTTTTGCTGTGTAGATGATTCTTGGTTGTAATCCTAGCTCTTTTGCCCTCTAGAATATTATATTCCAAGCCCTACAATCCTTTAATGTGGAAGCTGCTAAATCTTGTGTTATCCTGACTGTCGTTCTATGATATTTGAGTTGTTTCTTTTTGGCTATTTGCAGTATTTTCTCCTTGATCTTGGAGGTCTGGAATTGGCTATAATATCTCTGAGAACTTTCATTTTGGGATCTTTCAGGAGGGCACTAGTGGATTCTTTCAATTTCTATTTTACCCTCTGGTTCTTTAATATCAGGGCAGTTTTGTGTGATAATTTCTTGAAAGGTGATGTCTAAGCTCTTTTTCTATTGTGAATTTCAGGTAGTCCAATAATTTTTAACTTATGTCTCCTGAATCTATTTTCCAGGTCAGTTGTTTTTCCAGTGAGATATTTCACATTTTCTTCTATCTTTCCATTCTTTTGATTTTGTTTGACTTTTTTCTTGACTTCATATGTCATTAGCTTCCACTTGCCTAATTCTAACTTTTAATGACTTATTTTTCTTCAGTGAGCTTTTGTACCTCCTTTTCAATTTGTCCAATTGTATTTTTTAAGGAGTTCTCTTCAGTGGGTTTTTGCATATCTTTTTCCATTTGGCCAATTCTGCTTTTCCAGGCATTCTTCTCTTCATTGGATCTTTTGTGCCTCTTTTACCACTTGGCCTGTTTTAGCTTTTTGAGGTGTTATTTTTCTTCAGTATTTTTTGTGCCTCTTTTACTAAGCTGTTGACTCTTTTTTCATAATTTTCTTGCCTCACTCTCATTTCTCTTCCCAATTTTACTTCTACCTCTTTTACTTGATTTTTAAAATCTTTTTGAGCTCCTCCTGTTAAGGCAATCAGACTTTTCCCTGTTCTTCCCTTTTTGGATGCTAAGACTATCAAGTATCCCCCTTGATTGAATTGATGAGAAACCTTTTTTCTGTCTTTGTCTTGGAATATTTCTCAGCTATTTCTCAGTATTAAGACAATCAGGAGTTATTGACTTGTATATGATGTGATACTGGGGATAGGGAACTTTCACACACCCAGCCTCAGTGAAGTCAGAGCCCTCAGGGCTCCAAACTGGATATAAGTGAGGAGACCTTGGTGTTTGTCTTTGGGGGCACACTCATAGAAGGAGTGTTGAGACTCTGGGCAAGACATAACTGCCCCCCCAGCTTTGTAACCCAGATATTGGTGCTTCTCTGGTAACTATGAATTGTGATTTGAATCAGACAAGGTCTGTGTGTTGATGTTTGTAATTTCTGTTTGTATTTGCCTTGAAGTTCAGGGGGCTGATCTTTCCCCACTGGACTAAGTGAATGATTTATGTATGTTTGATTAAACTGAGATTGCTAGCCCCTTAAGGTTACTTTCCTTAGTAAAGCAGATCAGAGAAACTATGCTGGCCACTTTCTGTGTGCTGGATGTTAATGGGTCTACCACCCCTACAGCAGCTGCTAGCAGATTGTAACTACACCTCCATATCCTGACATCAATTCTTATGTTTCTTTGAGTCTTTGGATACAGGAATTTTGACTTCATTGTCTTCTTCTGAGTGTGTGTTTTGATCTTCCTTGTCAGCATAGTCATTTCCTTCCATCAGAATGTTTTTTTCTGTTATTTGCTAATTTTTCAGCCTATTTCTTGACTTTTAAATAAATGTTAAAGTGGGACTCTGCTTCACAAGTGCAGGAGCCACTATCCCAAGCTTCAGATTTTCTTGTGCAACTGTTTTCAGAAGTAATTCTGGGGACCTATCAGGTTTTGTTTTGTTTTGTTTGGTTTGCTTTTCCAAGGTGATAAAATGGAGGTGTGTTTATTACTCTCCTGTACTGTGCACTGCTTTTTGAGCAACCACAAGCACTCATCTCAACCCTGGAACTGTGACCAGGGTCCCTGACTCCTTGCAGTCACAAGCTCTGGTGTACTAGTGCTCCTCCTGACACTGGAACTAAGATGAAGGACTGCACCCCAGATCCAAGTACAGGAAATGCAACAGAGTCATGCCCCTGTAAATCTCCTTCTGACCAGTTGTCTGATTCCCTTACCATCAGTGGACTGAGAGGTCTGGAAATACCCACTGCTTCCACTGATTTAGTGGATTCATTGATTCACTCCTAGGCCTGCTCTGGGATTGCCAAGGCCTGGTCCGTGCTGGTGCAGCCTGTGCTGGAGCGTACTCCTCTCTCACGCTGGTACAACAGACCTTCCTTGCCAACCTTCTAAGTTTTTTTGGCTAGAAAATTATTTCATTCTGTCTTTTTGTGGGTTCTGCCACTTTAAAATTTGTTTAGAGTCATTATTTGAAGGTAATTGGAGGGGTTTGGGGAGAGCTCAGGAGAGTCCCTGACTTTATTTCACCATCTTGGCTCCATCTCCCATATCCCACTTTTAAAGGGCCTTTTAAACACGAAGAGGCTTTAAATTAACTGTAGGTCTATGTGGCTAAAATCTTGAAATTCAGAATGGCAGAAATCGAGCTTCTCACAAGGCTGTCTGCTGATAGACTGAATAATTGTCTACCACTTGTTATCTGGTGGCTCCTGTCAGCAAAGGAGATTGACTCCCAGGGCTGTGCATCATAGTCAAGTCAACACAGGCAGCTCAAGTGGGGTTCATTCTTTCCTATAGTCCTCAGAACTAATTTTAGATTGGATTTGTATTCAGTGGCAAACCTGAATAGGAAATGGCAGGGCCACTGTCTGCTGTCTTCCTTCCCACCAGAGCTGACAAAGACAGGCTCAGAGTACCGGGGAAGGACAGCACCTCCTACTTCACTTCATCACATTGCCCTGATAGCTTTGTTTGGAGCCATAAAAAGAGTGTCTATGTGGGAAGGAGGGAAGTAGAGTAGGCAAAGGCTTTGTACTCTCTCAAAAATGTAAAAGAGGATTTAAAAAAACAGCTTTTGAACCACTGTACATTCAATGGCTGTTTTCAGGGCTGGGTGCCATTATCCTTGGAGTAACTACAAGGCCTAATAATAGACCCCAAAAGTCATGCAACAGCAATTTGTGTAAAGAAAACTCATTTGGAAGTCATCTAGTGGAAATAGCCTTGATTCTGCAACTCAGTTAAGCTTTGAATCCCTGGTCAACCTATCTCAGGTATTCCACCCCAAACTCCATCTTGGGCAAATTCTGTTACCTAAACTCCCATGCCTACAAATCAGTGTTCTATAGCGTTTTGGGGCAGATTGAATTATGACAGATCTGTGTTCAAATCCTCTGGTTTAGTGTGACCTTAGGCTAGTCACCAAATTAATGTCTGCTTTGATTTTCTTGTCTATAAACTAGGGATAAAATATGTACCATGTTCTCTTCACAGAATTGTTGTGAGGCTGAAATGAGAGCAAAGAGTAGGCTATTGAGCTGGGGAATGGATCTGAGAGGTTGCTTAGGTGAACCTGTGAATGACAATACTGAGGCCCAGAGAAGCAGAGGGATTTCTTCTTCTGGGTCACATAGGAAGGAAGAGATTCAGAATGTAAATACAAGGCCTCCTATTGCAAATCAATCAATCAACACTTATTCAATGCCTCCTGTATTCTTGGCACTGTGCTAAGCATTGAGGGTACAAAAAGAGAAAAAAAAAAAACATAATCCCTGCCCTCAAGGAGATTACAATCTAAGGGGAGAGGCAAGCAAACATCTACAAAGCAAGCTACCTATCGGATAAATGGGAATGATGAACGGGGATGGCACTGGAATAAAAAGAGGGCGGAAAAGGCATCCTATAGGAGGTAGGATTTTAGTTGGTACTTAAAAGAAGACAAGGAGGTCAATTGTTGGACCTGAGGAGGGAGAGCATTACAGGGATTCCCACAATGGAGCTGGTTTTAAAACTAATAAAATGGATAAACCATTGGTTAATTTGATTTTGTAAAAGAAAGAAGAAAACCAAATTACCAGTATCAAAAAATGAAAAGTAAAATTTACCCGCAATGAAGGTGAAATTAAAGCGATTATTGCAAACTATTTTTCTTAATCATATGCCAATAAATTTGACAATCTAAGTGAAATGGATAAATATTTATAAAAATATAAAATGTATAGATCAGTAGGAGAGGAAATAGTATATCTAAATAATCCTACCTTAGAAAAAGAAATTGAAGAAGCCATCAATGAGCTGCCTAAGAAAAAATCCCCAGGACCAGATGGATTCACAAGTAAATTCAACTAAACATTCAAAGAACAACTAATTCTAAACTACATAAACTATTTGAAAAAAAAAAACAGGAAAAGAAGAAGTCCTACAAATTCCTTTTATGACACAAATATAGTGCTGATACCTAAACCAGGAATGGCAGAAACAGAGGAAGAAAACTATAGAACAATTTCACTAATGAATATTGACACAAAATTTTAAAATAAAGTACAAGTCAGGAGATTACAGCAATATCTTGTAATACAAGGAAAATTAGGAACCCCTGAGAAACCCCTAGCTACTGACAAGCACCCCCAGAAAGAATGGACTCAGATATCTTTAGTATTCAGCAAACTCCCTGGGACTCCATGACTCCACCAAGTAATCTCATTAGATAGGACCATCCCACTGAAGGATAACCTGGCAGATCCTTTCTAGCATATATCCCTGGAGCTCCGTGACTCCACCAAGGAATGTAAATGAGATTATCCCACTGGTATGATAACCTGACTGAATCTTTTGATCAGCCAGGACCTTTGTTCCTGTTTTCCCCCACCCACTCTGTACCCCCACATCCTATATAAGCCAAGCCATCACCCCAACACACTTGCCATTGATTTGTGGTGCCGTACCCCGATGGCTACTGGCTAATAAATTCTCCACTTAAAACTTATACTCTGTGGTGTGTCTCGCTCGCTTCTGGTACAACATATCACAATGATCATGAATTATTACCAGGTGAGATTTATACCAGGAATGTAATGAAAATGAAATTCTACCTAAATTAATTTACTTACTCAGCATCATACCAATTAAACTCCCCAAAATTATTTTTGAGAGCCAGAAAATATCATAACAAAATTCATCTGGAGAAAGAAAAGGTCAAGAATGTCACTCAAAAAGTCTGAAGGAAGGTGGCCTAGCAGTGCCAGATCTCAAACCGTATTACAGAATGGTAGCCATCGAAGCATTCTGGTACTGGCTAAGAAACAGAGTTGTGCATCAGTGGAACACATTAGGTACATAATACACAGTAGTGAATGACCATAGTAATCTAATATTTGATAAACCCGCAAATCCAAGTTTTTAAGGTAAGAACTTACTTTAACAACAAAAAAAAATTGCTAGGAAAACAAGAAAACACTTTGCCAGAAACTAGGTCTAGACCAATATCACACACCATATACCAAGAAAAGGTCAAAATGGATACATGGTTTGGACATAAGGGTTGATATCATAAGCAAATTAAAGGGACATGGAAATTTTTACCTGTCAGACCTATGAATAAGAGAAGAACTTATGACCAAACAAGACATAGAGAACATAGTTGCTTAGTCATCTAGCCATGCCTGATTCTGTGACCCTGTGGACAGTAGCACTTTGATAATGCCCATAGGGGTATTTTTTTTTTAGCAACGATATTGAAGTGGTTTACAATTTCCTTCTTCAGTGGATTGAGGCAAACAGAAGTTAAATTACTTGTCCAGGATCCTACAGCTAGTAAGTTTCTGCGGCTGGATTTGAACTCAGGTCTTTTTGACTCCAGGCCCAGGGTTCTCTCCATTGAGCCATTTAGCTGCCTATAGAGAACAGTACATATATAAAATGGATAATTTTGATTACATTAAATTAAAAGGGGTTTCAACAAACAAGACCAATGCTGCTAAGATTGGAAAGAAAGTACAAGACTGGGGAGAAATTTTGTAGGAATTTTCTCTGAGAAAGGCCTCATTCCTCTAATATATGAAAAACTGAGAAAAATTTATGAGTATATGAGTCATTCCCCAATTAATAAATGGTCAGAGGATATGAACAGGAAATTTTCAGAAGAAATCAATGCTATAAATTCATATGAAAAAATGCTGTAAATTACTATTGACTAGAGAAATTAAAATTAAAACAATTCTGAAATATGATCTCATGCTTCTCAGATTGGCTAATATGACAGAAAAGGAAAATGAGATATGGTAGATATAATGTAAAAAAGTCGGTCACTAATGTACTGTTGGTAAATTTTTTAACTGATCCAACCATTCTGGAGAGTAATTTGGAATTTTGCCAAAAGGCTATAAAATGGGCATGTCCTTCAACCCAGCAATACCACTACTAAGTCTGTATCATAAAGAGATAAAAAGTAATGGGAGTGGGAAGGACCTATTTGTACAAAACTACTTATAACAGTTCTTTAGTGGTGGCAAAAAATTGCAAATTAAAGGGATTCCTATCAGTTGGGGAATTTCTAAACAAGTTATGCAATATCATTGTGGTGGGATACTACTGTGCTTCAAAAAAATGACAAGCAGGAGGGGCAGAGCCAAGATAGCAGCTGGAAAGCAGGGACTGGCCTAAAGCTCTCCCCCAGGACCCTGCAAAACACCTACAAAAATGGCTCTGAACAAATTCTAGAACTGCAGAACCCACGAAATAACAGAGGGAAGCAGGGCTTCGGCCCAGGACAGCCTGGATGGCAGTTGGGTAAAGTCTATCACACAGAGCTAGGAGCAGAGCAGAGCCCAGCATGGGCTCTGCCCAGACCAACCAGACCAGGAGGCAGGTGGAACAGGCCCTAGCACCCTGAATCAGTGATCTGTGGCAGTTACCAGACTTCTCAACCCACAAACACCAAAGACAACAGAGAAGGTTAGTGGGAAAACACTGTGGAGACAGAGTGAAAGGAGTTTGAGGTTTGAGCCACTGCCCCGGGGGCAGCAGAGGTGGTACAGCTACAGAACTACAGCTGCAGTTGCTTCTGGCCCCAGGCCCACCAGGTGGGAGGAATTAAGTAGCAGATCAGAGCAGGAGTGCAGAGACTGCTTAAGATCTGAGTCATGGTCCAGGTTGATGGTTCTTGGGGGAGGAGGAGCACTGGTGTGGCAGAGCTTGCTCTGTAGAAATAGCTCTGAAAACAACAGCACAATCTCTCAAGCTTGGGACAAAGTACTCTCTACTCTACAAGCAGTCATACCCCGAGGAAAATCTCAAGGGTCAAGTAAGTTGGCTGGAAACATGGACAGGTAACAAAAACAGACTCAGATTCAGACTCAGACTTTGGAATCATTTTTGGTGACAAAGAAACCAAAACATACAGCCAGAAGAAGTCAGCAAAGTCAAAGAGCCTACACCAAAAGTCTCCAAGAAAAACATGAACTGATCTCAGGCCATAGAAGAGCTCAAAAAGGATTGGGAAAAGCAAGTTAGAGAAGCAGAGGAAAACTTGGGAAGAGAAATGAGAGTGATGCAAGAATACCATGAAAAACAAGTCAATGACTTGCTAAAGGAGACCCAAAAAATACTGAAAAATATACTGAAGGAAACAACACCTTAAAAAATAGGCTAACTCAAATGGCAAAAGAGCTCCAAAAAGCCAAAGAGGAGAATGCCTTGAAAGGCAGAATTAACCAAATGGAAGATGAGGTCCAAAAGACCAATGAAGAAAATATTAGCTTAAAAATTATGCTGGAGCAAGTGGAAGCTAGTGACTTTATGAGAAATCAAGATATTATAAAACAGAACCAAAGGAATGAAAAAATGGAAGACAATGTGAAATATCTGATTGCAAAAACCACTGACCTGGAAAATAGATCCAGGAGAGATAATTGAAAAATTATTGGACTACCTGATCAAAAAAAGAGCCTAGACATCATCTTTCAAGAACTTATCAAGGAGAACTGCCTGGACATTCTAGAACCAGAGGGTAGAATAGAAATTGAAAGAATCCACAGATTGCTTCCAGAAAAAAAGATCCCAAAAAGAAAACTGCTAGGAATATTATCATCCAATTCCATAGCTCCCAGATCAAGGAGAAAATACTTCAAGCAGCCAGAAAGAAACAATTTGAGTATTGTGGAAACACAATCAGAATAACACAAGATCTAGCAGCTTCTACATTAAGGGATCGAAGGGCTTGGAGTATGATATTCCAAAGGTCAATGGAACTAGGATTAAAACCAAGAATCACCTACCCAGCAAAACTCAGTATTATGCTCCAAGGATAAAATATAGACTTTTAATAAAATAGGGGACTTCCAAGCTTTCTCAGTGAAAATACCAGAGCTGAATAGAAAATTTGACTTTCAAACACAATAATCAAGAGAAGCATGAAAAGGTAATCAAGAAAGAGAAATCACAAGGGACTTACTAAAGTTGAACTGTTTTGTTTACATTCCTACATGGAAAGATGATGTGTATGATTCATGAGACCTCAGTTTTAGGGTTGCTGAAGGGAATATACATACATACATACATACATATGTGTGTATATATATATATATATATATATATATGTATATATGTATATATATGTATATATATAATATACATATATATGCATAAATATATATATATATATGTATATATATAACATACATATATACATAAATATATATACACACACATAGACAGAGGGCACAGGGTGACTTGAATACGAAGGGATGATATCTAAAAGAATAAAATCAAACTAAGGGATGAGAGAGGAATATATTGAGAGAGGGAGAAAGGGAGAGATAGAATGGAGTAAATTATCTTGCATAAAAGTGGCTAGAAAAAGCAGTTCTGTAGGAATGGAAGAAGGTGAGGGGGAATGAGTGAATCTTGCTCTCATCGGATTTGACCTGAGGAGGGAATAACATACACACTCAATTGGGTATCTTACCCCACATTAAAGAAGGAGGAATCAGATAAAAAAAGGGGGTTACTATAAAAGGGAGGGCAGATAAGGGGAGGATGTAATCAAAAGGAAACACTTTTGAAAAGGGACAGGGTCAAGGGAGAAAATTGAGCAAAGGGGGATAGGGTAAGAAGGAGCAAAATATAGTTAGTCCTTCACAATATGAGTATTGTGGAAGAGTTTTACATAATGATACACATGTGGCCTATGTTGAATTGCTTGCCTTCTTAGGGAAGGCAGGTGGGGAGGGAAGAGTGGAGAGAAGTTGGAACTCAAAGTTTTAAAAGAAGATGTTCAAAAAAAAGTTTTTGCATGCACCTAGGAAATAAGATATACAGGCAATGGGGCATAAAAATTTATCTTGCCCTACAAGAAAGTAAGGGAAAAGGGGATGGGGGGAGTGGGGTGACAGAAGGGAGGGCTGACTGGGGAACAGGGCAATCAGAATAGTGGAGGAAGGGTAGAAATGGGGAGAAAATTTGTAATTCAAATTCTTGTGAAAATCAATGCTGAAAACTAAAAATATTAAATAAAAAGATTGTTAAATAATAAAAAAATGACAAGCAGAATGGTTTTGGAAAAACCTGGAAAGTCATACGTACTGATATAAAGAGAAATGAGCAGAACCAGGAGAAAATTGTACACAGTAATGACAATATTGTATGATGATCAACTGTGAATGACTTAGCTAGTCTGACCAATACAATGATCCAAGGTAATTCCAATGGACTTGTGATGAAAAACTCTATACACCCCAGAGAAAGAACTGTTAGAGTCTCAATGCATATCAAGAAATACTTTTAAATATTACTTTATTTAAGGTTATTTTTTCACTTGTTCATTGTCTTCTTTTTTTGTATTTTTTTTTTTTACAACTTGGCTAATATGGAAGCATGTTTTGTTTGGCTTCACATGTATAATCTATTTCAAATTATTTGCCTTCTCAAGGAGTAGATAAGGAAGGGAGGAAGGGAGAGAATTTGGAACTCAATTTAAAAAGAATATGAAAAAATTACTTGTAATTGAGAAAAATAAAATGAGACAAAAATTAAAATGATTCAATTCTTTTCCCTGAACTTATTGTCTGGGAATTCTATAGGCACACAACTTGTAGGGAGCAAGGTTACTTGCATCATACTTCAAAGGAATGCATTTAATTTGTCTATAAAAAAAAGACCAACTCTTCTACCAATACAGTTCTGGGCAGGGATTTGGGGGAGCAATTGCCTCCTCTTCCCCACTAGAGATGCCCAGAAGTTAAACAGGGAGTCTTAGGAAGTTTTGTCTTTACCTGTGTACTAAACCAATCATTGGCCTGATATGACAGAGATAATTCCCTTTTTGTACTTTTGATCACTCAGTGTAGAAGACAATTTAAAGTTAATTACTAATGTAACCCTTGGGGATTGGGGAAATACTGGGAATCAAAGAACTTTAGATTTGGAAGAGACCTTGATAGCCTTCTAGTTCATCTCATAAATGAAATAAATTTCTAGTATAATGTACTGAGTTTGAAAATCTCCAAGGAGGAAAAAATCTAGCACCTCTCTAGGCAGTTCATTCCGCTTTAGGGCAGCTCAAATTGTTAGAAAGTTTGTTTTTCCTGATGTTAACCTGAAATGATCCCTTTAGCAATTTCAACCTATTCCTTGATTCATCCCTGTATAGTTAAACAAGACAAATCAAATCCCTTTCTACCTGAAAACTCTTCAAATACTGGGAAACAGTTATCATGTCCCAACCTGAGACTTCTCAGCCTAAACATCTCCAGCTCCTTCAAATTACTTTGATGTCCCATGTCTTAACTGGATTCCAGAAGGAATGAAAGAGGAGCGATGTCCGATAAAGCTAGAAAAATAAAGTGGCTTCACACAGTGAAGGACCTGAAAAGCTGAAATAGTTTATATTTTACTCTAGTGGCCACAGCAGTTGGTTGAGTAGGGGAGTTACATGCTCATATGTGCATTCAAGGAAAATTCCTTTAGAAGCAGTATGTGATAGGAACTAAAGTGGGGAAAAACTTGAGGCAGGGAGAGAAATGGAAAGCTGTTGTAATAATCTAGGCAAGAGTGATGAGCTCCTGGACTAAAGTGGTAGGCGTGTGAGTGGAGAGAGGGTCCCGACGTAAAAGGTGGTGTACATATAGAACTGGCAAGATTGACAACTAATTGGATTTATGGAATGAGAGAGGACTGAAGACAATACCTGGGCTATGAATATGGAATAAATGAAGGAAGTTGGTGACACCAACAGAAATAGGAAAATTTTGAAAAGGGGAGGGTTCGAGAGGGAAAATAATGAGTTCAGTTTTGGTCATGTTGAGTTCTAGATATCTCTGTGACATGTAGCTTAAGATGTTCAATAAGCCATTGATAATGTAGGACTGAAGTTAATGGGAAAAACTGGGGTTACACACACACACACACACACACACACACACATTAACACGTATACATATGCACACCTGCACACACACATTCACATGCATACACATGCACACCTGCACACGTATGCTATGAGTAAACAATATAGAATGATAGTGAAACTCATGAAAATAGGTGAAGCTAATAAAAGAGAGTTTATTCGAGAGCATTTTAAAGCTTACTGTTAAGGGAGGAAAAAAAACCTTTCTAAAAGAAAAGGCTATCCCTGAGTAGTATGGGCTGCCTTGGCATGTAGCAGCTTTTCTTCACTGAAGATTTCCAAGTCGAGGCTGAATGATCATTTCCCAGGTATAGAACACAAAAAGATTCATTTATGGGTATGGCTTGGAGTATCCAGCCTTTGATGCTCTTTGCAACTCTGAAATCCCATGATTCTGTGATTCAAAGCAAACAAATAAAAAAAGGTTTATCTCACAGAGAACATTCTCAAGATACTTGATTGGTCCCCAAAGGATACCATTCATTTTAATAGTCCTAATAGGGATGTCTAACTGGGTTCCTTTCTCACAAATATTGCTGGTTAGCCTAGTAAAACTGAAAACCCTGTTTCCTTTCCAGAAAAAGAGAGAGGAGGGGCACTGTGGCCCCAGAAATAAATATTCTCTCAGCTACTAAACGTGTGCTGATACTCAATGCTGTGTGGGATCAATTCTAGCAAGCAGACTACTTTTACATCTGCCAAAGGCCTCCCAATACGCCCAACATTTTAATTGCTTGTTAGTGAAACCCTCAGGGCCCCTTGGGCATGAGAAAGAGATGGTGTAGGGTAAATCCTAGCATGATTTCTCTGCATTCATTAAATCACCCTGCCACCTTGGGCACATTTTACTTTGGATTTCAAGAGGCTGCTTATTTCAAGGAAAAGCAAATGCTATGGATGGTTCCAAGGGGCAGAGTATACATGGGCTGCATTCCCCAGAGTGCTTAGATCACCCAATATTTACAAAAATGTGCCATTTAAATCCCCCACATAAAAAATAAACAAAAATCCCTGTGATGTGCCCACTGCCCAATGTTGTGAGATTTTCTGCATTAAAAAAGGGCACTGATGCTAATTATTCAATGTGGTTTTGAGCTCTGTTTTGTCAGCTAAATAATGACATCTTTAATTAGCTCCTTCCTATTGCTTCAAGATCATTGTGGAAAACAATAAATTAAGAGCTTTTTTTGTTAACGATGAAACTTCTCTATTTGGCCTTCATTTCAGAGTGAATACGTCTCCTCTAACAATCTTCATCTGATTTGAGCAGTCAAGCAGACTGATTGTGATAGGATGTCAGATGCAAGACTCCTAAGCAGTTCTCCATTGGCAGAGTGAGGGAGATTGGCATTTCTTTTGCAATGGTTAAAATCTATTCAATGAACATTTCTTAAGTGCTAACTGTATGCAAGGAATTCTGCTAGGAAATCTAAATGCAATGACTTAAAAACTCCATTTGATTCAATTCCATAAGCCCTCATTAAAAGCCTACTAGGCAGCAGGCACTGTGACAAGTGTTGAGTATACAAAGGCCAATTTGAAACAGTCTCTCCTTTCAAGGGACTTACATTTTCTTGAGAGACAGAGAGAACAATAACTATATAGAAAATGAAACAGAAATGAAAAGTCATTTCAAAGGGGGAAAAGCAATAGCAAATTAGGAAGTTGGGTATTGGGACAGAATTCCTGTAAAAGATGACACAAGAGTCAAACTTTGAAGGTTCAAGATTCTAATAGAGAAATGTGAAGAGGAATTTATTCCAGTGCTGAAAGCCAGCCTCCAATATCCTTGGTGTAGAAGAGCTTCCATTCCACTGCGGGGGTTACAATCCATAAGCAGCTCCTTGAGGGCAGGGACCATGTAGTTTTTCATCTTCATGAGCCCAGCATCTAGTGTGATGTCTTCTACCTTACAGGGGCTTATCAAATGTTTGTGATGTTCAGTACAACTGCTGAGGAGCTATGAGAAACAAAGAAAGAGCCAGACAATATGCACTAGGAATAGTTGAGAAAGAGGAAAAAGCTCTCAGGTGAGTCTCCTCAGTTCAATCAGGGAAGGCTTCATGAAGGAGGTCTCACCTGAGCCTTGAAGGACTTTAAAAAGCAAGAGGGAACAAGTGGTATGCCAGCTCCCCCTCTTTGCCATCCTGGCTGGAGGTTCATAGCTTCACAGACGGAGCAAGAGCTGGAAGGAAATCCTGAGGCCATATAGTCCAACTCATTCATTAGGACTTTACAAAGCAATAGGGGGCAGGTGGTATGCCAGATACTCCTATTTGCCCTTCTGGCTAGGGGTTCATGAGGAAAATGAGGACTCACGAAGATTGCAGGTTTTCTCAAGGCTGCACATGTGATACCAGAGGCAAATTTTCTTTCTGGGCCATTTCCAACTCTGAGGCCCTCTGTCCAAAGAGGCACCATGACATAGTGGATAGTGCTTTGGGCCTAAGGGCCAGAAGACCAGAGTGTGAATTCTCCCTCATATACTTACTAGCTATGTGATCTAGGACAGGTCTCTGAGACTGTTTTCTCATCCAAAAATGGGGTTGATAATAATAACACCCCTGTCTTTGGCTTAGTGTGAGAAGCACATGAGATGTTAGTTGTAACATTATCTGTAAACCTTAAATTGCTATAATGAGGTATTTTCATTATTATTCAGTCATGGTCAGTCAATAAGCATTTTTAAAATTCCTACTATGTGCCAGGGATTGTCCTAAGTACTAACATTTTCATTATTATTATTATCATTACTATTATTATGTTCTGCTTGATCTGTTTTTCCCCAGGTGTAGAGAACTCCCCAAGAGAAAACTCCCTCTTGATGCCACTCATGCTTGCTCTGTAGCTCACTGTCTTAAAGAGTTCCCTGGGGAACTGACCAATATAGTGATGTCCTGAGGTCACACAGCCAGTGTGTCAGAGGCAAAACTTGAATACAGTGCTTCCCAGTGCTGAGGCTAGGTCTCTATTGACTACTCTTCAGTGCCCACCTCAGCTATTCTTATTACCTCCTGCTTTTGCTCTTCGATCATATTGAGTCTCTGTGTGTCCAGTTATGTACCCCTGCCTTTGTTCCTGCTTAGCCTGCTTTGCATGAGTACTTGAGATTCCCCTAAATCACCAGGATGCCCTGGAGATAACTTTCCTGAGCAAGATGCCATCTGAGGATAAGTCATGATTATCATATCTACGGTTAGACTCCAGTTTCCAATGGGAACTCTTTCAGGTTGGCAGATTTTGCTCAGGGGACTAGCTTGTATCACACCCAACTGGCATCTTGCCTGGGGTGACTGGCCCCACAAAATAAGGCCTTGTCAGGAGGTTGCTATAACTACTATCTTAGGCTAGGAAAGGTAAAGCTCCCCCTCTGCAGGAACTATTTTTATTTGGTTGGATAAGGCCCCAGGAAAACAATGGCCACTGTTTGCTGCTGACTATGAAGGCAGACTAGGGGATGATGGAAAGCACAGTGATCAGCTGGTTACATTAATGTGCCCATGCATTAGCTTAATGCATTCAAGGTCAAGGAGCCTACCTCTCAGTGGTGCTAGACAGGAAACTTGCCAAATATTATGGATGCCGGCAACAGGCGCCATGATTGATTTCGGTTATGGAATTAATCTGTCAAGAGCCCTGATTTTAGGTTTGCTGCTCTGAGTTATTTCTTCAGTTCAGCTGCTGGAGGCTGAGAGCTCTCAATAGAGGCTGGCTCTCCTGGGCTGCTTCACTTCCATAGAGGGTGGCAGGGATCTGGCTGTGGCGGCTGCTGCTATCGCTGCATAGTGAGGGGAGCCCAACTTCTCTTTCCCCAAGGAAAAGGTCCGAGCAGCTACATATTTGAAATATGATTTGGAAAAAAAAATACCCCAGGAAAAAAATAGAAACAGCTGTTGAACTAAACAGTTATAACCCTGATGGACTAGATTGAATGCCTACTACGAAACGAGTGTATCGGCCACTTTCAACTGCTGTGGTTTGGACACCAAAAAGAAAGGTTGTTAATACATGACAATGTTAAAGATAGCCTCAGACAGATTTGAGGATGTGGTCCTGGTGACTGCACGCAATATCTCCTTTTGGAAATACCATTTGTGGAGTTAGGTCCTCTTCTTTCCAGTAAAATGTGAGCTCCTGGAGGTGGGGCACTTTATGGCATTTTGGCTCTGTATCCCTCCAGGCAGTGAGATGGTGCACAGTGGATGGAACACTGGGCCTGGAGCCAGGATGATTGGAGTCCAATACAGTTTCAGCTACTTGCTAGTTATGAGATCTTAAGCAAGTCATTTAACCTCTGTCTGCCTCAGCATCCTCAACTATATAATGGGACAATGGCAGCACCTATCTCCCAGGGTTGCTGTGAGAAGAAAATGACAGAATGTTTTTAAAGCATGTAGCACAGTGCCTGGCACACAGTGGGCACTCGATAAATGCTTATTCCTTTCCCCAATGTCTCTATAGTGGATGCATAATAAATAAAAATAGTTAACATTTATAGGGTGCTTTAAATTTTGCATAACACTTTACATAGTGTCAATGAATTTGAGGGTAGATATTATCTCGGGCCCTCTAGGCTAGGGGATTCAGTCAAAAGGCCACAGATTAGGAGCCAGAAGGCCACATGTTCCATATTCCTGCTCTAGGCCAATCCATACACAAAAGGAATCCCCGCTGTAATCTACCCAAAAATAAGTAGTCATTGATCCTCCATTTGAAGACTGACTGGGAAAGGGAAGTGGCTTGAGGCTGCCCATTCAGCTTTTTAATAACTCCATCTAAATGGGAGAAGACTTTGCTGACTTTGAGCCTAAATCGGTCTCTTTCTAACTTCTGTCCATTGTTCTTGGTTCTGTCTCTGGACTTGGGCAGGACAAATACAGCCCATCCTCCACATGACAACCTTTCCAATGCTGGAAGACAGCTCTCATGTCCTCCCATCCACCCCATCCGCATTCCTTAAGGTTAAGCATCCCCAATATCTATGTTTACAGGTGCACACTTGGCTATGTATACACAAATATGACCTCCTTCAACAAATGCTTAATGGATTGGATTGGAATTGTCCTAAATCATGGAAAAGCATGAGAGATCACACACACACACACACACACACACACACACACACACACACACACCAAGTTATCCACAGCAACACTTTTGGTGACATCAAAGACCTGGAAAATGGGTTCTCATGAAGAGGCAGAAACATAATGAAAAGGGAACTGGGTCACAGGGCCCAGCTTCAAGCCCCGCTCCCACTGCTCAGTAGCTGTGCGACTTTGGGCAAGTAACCACATCCATTTCATCATCTATCAAAGAAGCATTTAGATTAGACAGTGTCTGAGCTGCCATCCTGCTCTACACTCCAGTGGTTGTGGAATGACCAAAGAATCTTGTGTGAATCTAATAGTATGTCATGGCACTTTAAGAAACAATGAAAGGGGCAGCTAGGTGGTGCAGTGGATAGAGCACCAGCCCTGGAATCAGGAGACCCTGAGTTCAAATCTGGCCTCAGACACTTGACACTTACTACCTGTGTGACCCTGGGCAAGTCACTTAACCCTGATTGCCTCACCAAAAAAAAAGAAAGAATCAATATGAGCAATTCTGTTTTTTTTTTTTTTAACATGACAGGAAAAATTCTTATGAATTCGGGCTCAATGTGTTGAGTTGGAGAAAATTCTGAGACTCCCAATTCTAAATGGATACCTTCTTGAACAGGTTAATAGACTGGTAGGGAGATTAAAGGATGCTGTAAAAAGGGTGATCAGCAGTGTGAACATGAAGCGAAGACAGATTCCTGCACTTTTGGGTCATGTCCTTCTCTCACTTCCCACATTACAGTAATGCAGTAGAGACCATCTGGTAAGAGTTCAAAGAAGACAACAGCAGTCAGTCAACTCTCACTGCTATCCACCTACTATGTGCCAGCCAGGGCACAAATGTATCTCGATACATTCCCTAAAATATTTATTGAACACCAACAGGGTACTGTAGGGGGCTAGAGATTGCTGAGTTCCAAATCAAGAAAGCCTGGTTTCACATTCTGCCTCCATCATTTCTGAGCTAACAACTTGACGCCTCAGAGAGTTCCCCGGTCCTATAGGAAAGAAGCATATAACCTTGGGTAAGCAGTACATTCCAGGTTTTTTAATCCATCAATAAGCACCAGATAAGTACTAGACATGAGCCAAGCAATGTAAACACCAGCATCTGCCTTCAAAGACCTTAATACTTAGTTGGACATACTTGTCATTAAGAATATAACAAGTATTATTGATAATGAATATCCCAGCGCATGTGCTTTGTGTAGGCTGGGTGAGTTTCCCTTTAGCAAGACTGGGAAGGCAGTCTGTGACTTGGTGTCCTTGCTTCCAGAGGTATAAAATCCCCAGCATGTGAAGAATTGCTGTCAGAGTTCTTAGGAGAGCTTCTATTGCCCTTTGTGGGACACCTTTCTGACCTAGAGTTACCAGCTGCCATGGTGAATGTGGACATAGAAGGGAACATTCATTTTATCTGAAATATTGGCTTTTATATATTCTATTAAAATTCATCTTTTCAACTGACAAACATTTATTTTCTATCCCTCTCAACTACCATCCCCCATTGAGCTAAAACAAAAATCCAGAAACTTACTAGTTATGTGACTCTGGGGAAATCATTTAAATTCCCTCAGCCTTAGTTTCCTCATGTACGAGATAGGAATAGTAATAGCATGTATTTCACAGGGTTGCTGTCAAGATCAAATGAGAGGACATATGTCAAGTGTTTTTCCAATCTTAAAGTGCTATATAAATGCTAGATAGCAGTAGGAGCAGCAGAATGAGTAGGAGCAGGAGCATCAGCTACAGCGGTGGTGGTGGTGGTTATGGTAGTAGTAGTGGTAGTAGTAGTAGCAGTAGTGGTGGGGGTAGGGGTGGCAGTACTGGCAACAGGAGGAGGAGGAGCAGAAGCAGTAGCAGGAGGAGGAGGAGAGTTATGATTAACCCTACATTTCTGTTTTGTCAAGCAGTTGGGGATTGGCTGTACAAATTATTACCTTGCAAACCTTAGGAATTTAATTTGTTTTTCATTCTTTATCACTACTCATCACTTTGTGACATTTTATAGTCCACAAGTGTATTCTAATCCTGACTCTGAGGTATTATGCTGCCAGAAGTTAGGCCTGGCCCAGAATAAGAGTAGCTCTGAGAAGAAGGAGACTAGTGAAGAATGGGATGCTCTGGAAGTCATCCTGACGGCTGGCAAATGAAGGAAGTAACCATATCATTTTATTTTGTTTTTATTTTTAATTTTTTTCCAATTTCATGTCAAGAAAATTTTTATCATTCATTGTTACAAGATTTTGAGTTCTAAACAGTTCTCCCTCCCTCTTCTCATCTCTGCTCTTCCTAAAATGGTAGGCAATTTGGTATAGGCTGTACTTGTGATATCATGTAAAATATATCTCCATGTTAGTCACAGTTGTGAAAGAAGAAATAGACCAAAAGGAAAAAGAACACAAAAAAGAATAAAGTAAGTGAATAAAGTCTGTTTTGATCTACAATCAGAGTCCATCAGTTCTTTATCTGGATGTGGACAACATTTTCATTCGTGAGTCCTTTGCACTTGGGTTGGATCATTGTGTTGCTGGGAAGATCTGAGTTGTCCATAACTGATCATCACACATGTTGCTGATACTGTTTACAATGTTTTCCAGGTTCTGCTCATTTCACTTTGCATCAGTTCTCACTGTCTTACTTACAGTACTTATAGTCTCCCCAGGTTTTTTTTTTTTCTGAAATCTGCCTGTTCATCATTTCTTATAGCACAATAATATTCCATTACATTTATAACCACATCTTGTTTAGCCATTTCTCAATTGATGGGCATCCCCTCAATTTCCAATTCTTTGCCACCACAGAAAGGACTGCTATAAATATTTTTTTTCACATACAGATCTTTTTTTTTTCTTTTTTCATGATCTCTTTGGGATACAGACCTAGTAGTGGTATTGCTGGATCAAACTGTATGTACAGTTTGGTTGTCCCTTGGGCATAGTTTCAAATTGCTCTCCAGAATGGTTGGATCAGTCCAAGTCCACAACTCCACCAACAGTGCACTAGTGTCCCAATTTTCCCATATCTTCTCCAACATTTATCATTTTACTTTTTTGTCATATTATACAATCTGATAGGTGTCAGGTAGTATCTCAGAGTTGATTTAATTTGTATTTCTCCAATGAAAGTGATTTAGAGAACTTCTTCACATGCTTGTAGATAGCTTTGATTACTTCAACTGAAAACATCTTGTTCATATTCTTTGACCAATTATCAAGTGGGGATAGGCTTGTATTCTTATAAATTTGTGTCAGTTCTCTATACATTTGAGAAATGAAGCCTTTATCAGAGATAGTTGCTATAAAGATTGTTTTCCAACTTCCTTCTTCCCTTGTAATCTTGGTTGCATTGGTTTTGTTTGTACAAAAACTTTTTTAATTTAATATAATCAAAATTATCTATTTTTCACTTAATAATGCTCCCTAACCCTTGTTTTGTCATGAATCTGGAATTCACTTAACTTCTCCTTTAAGAACTTGAATGCTATACCACTTAGTAGATATATGTTTAATTTTGGTATCACTCTGTTTTCCTTATACCACTTCTTAAACTGTGGGACCTGATCTCATGGGGTTGTGACCCACAGTTCAAGAAATGCTGAAGGGGTTGTGAATGGGAAAAGTTTAAGAAGCCCTGGCCTATGGTGCCTTTTAGCAAGGGTAGTTTCTTTCCTCATCTCTTTTAATTAGATCTATTTTTGCTTTTGCTTTGTCTGAAATCAGGATTGCTTCCCTTGCTTTTTTTAATATATATATATATATATATATATATATATATATATATATATATGTGTGTGTGTGTGTGTGTGTGTGTGTGTGTGTGTGTGTGTGCGTGCGTATATATATACATATATGCATATATATGTATATATATGCATATATATATAATATACTTTTTGTTTTTAGTTTACAAAAGTCACTTCAACAGGTTTTTGAGTTCCAAATTTTCTTCCCCTCCCTCCCCTTCCCACTCCGCCCAAGAAGCGTGGGATCTGATATATGTTCTACATATACCTTTGCATTAAACCTATTTACACTATAGTTGAGGTGTAAAGAAGAACCATGACCAATGGAGTGAATGATGAGAAAGAAGAAACAAAACCAAAAAATATATAGAAAAAAGTAAAAAAAAGAGTAGATAGTTTCCTTCAATCTGCATTCAGACTCCGCAGTTCTTTCTCCGGATGTAGCTAGCTCTTTCCATCATGAGACCTTTGGGGCTGTCTTTGAACGTTGTATTGCTGAGGAGAGCCAAGTCTATCAAAGTTAGTCATCACAGAAGAAATATGTCTGTGTTTGTGTACAATGTTCTCCTGGTTCTGCTCCTGTCACGTAGCATCAGACCATGTAATTCTTTCCAGGTTATAATGAAGTCTGTATCTTCCCCATTTCTTATAGCACAATAATATTCCATGATATTAATATACCACAACTTGTTCAGCCATTCCCCAATTGATGGGCATCCCCTTGATTTCCAATTCTTTGCTACCAAAAAAAAATAGCTACTATAAATATTTTTGTACATATGGATCCCTTTCCCCCTTGTGTGATCTCTTTAGGATACAGCCCTAGAAGTAGTATTGCTGGGTCAAACGGTATGCACATTTTTATAGCCCGTTGGGCATAGTTCCAAATTGCTCTCCAGAATGACTGGATCTATTCACAACTCCACCAAAAATGTAACAATGTTCCAATTTTCCAACATCCTCTCCTGCATTTATCGTTTTCTTGTTTTGTCATGTTAGCCAATCTGACAGGAGAGATGTGGTACCTAAGAGTTGTTTTGATTTGCATTTCTCTGATCAATAGTGATTTAGAGCTTTTTCATATGCCTATAGATATCTTTACTTTCTTCTGTTGAAAATTGCCTGTTCATATCCTTTGACCATTTCTCAATTGGGGAATGACTTGTATTCCTATAAATTTGGCTTAGTTCCCTGTATATTTTAGAGATGAGGCCTTTATCAGAGACACTGGTGGTAAAGATTTTCTCCCAATGTTCTGCTTCTTACCTAATCTTTGTTGCATTGGCTTTTTTTATACAAAACCTTTTCAATTTAACATAATCAAATTATCCATTTTACATTTTGCAACACTCTGTATCTCTTTTTGGCTTATGAATTCTTCCCTTTCCCATAAATCTGACAGGCAAACTATTCTTTGCCCTTTCAAATTGCTTATAGTATCAGCCCTTACGCTTAAATCATGAACCCATTTTGACTTTATTTTGGTATATAGTATAAGATATTGGTCTATGCCCTGCTTCTGCCATGCCATTTTCCAATATTCCCAGCAGTTTTTTCCGAAATAGCATTTAGCCCAGAAGCTGGATTCTTTGGGTTTATCAAAGATTAGATTGCTATAGTCGTTGACTACTGCAACTGACTACCTATTCCACTGATCCACCACTCTGTTTCTTAGCCAGTACCAAATAGCTTTGATGACTACTGCTTTATAATACAGTTTAGTATTTGGTATGGTGTTGCAACAATTCTGTTAGCAGCTGCTGTGGGGGTGAAAGACCAACACAAGCCCAACAACAAGAACTCTGCCAGCACAGGTTCTATTGATCTGCTTTACTAAAGAAAGCAACATTAAGGGGTTAAAAAACTTATTTTGATCCAACATGCAAATATCATTCATTTAGTTCAGGGGAAAAAGCCAGCACCCTGAACTTCAGAGCGAATACAAACAAATTACAAACATACATTATAAACAGACCAAAATACAATTCACAGTTACCAAGAAACCAACATCTGAGTTCAAGAGCCAGAGAGCTCATAACAACAACTGTCCCAGAGTCACACGCCACTCCTCCTGTGGCTCAGAGCCCCAAGGGAGAACACCAATCTCTGGGCTTATATATCTTGTTCAGGGTCAAAGTTGAGTCATACGTGCCACTCACCCACATGACTTAAAAGCATTACAAAAATGCAACTTAAACCCACATGGTCTAAAAGCCTCTGATGTCACAAACATCTCAATCAAACCCATGTAAACTAGGCTTTCCCTTGAGGTGAGGAAGTCATCGAGGACTCCCAATTTAATCAAGGAAACAAAAACCAAACTCTTCCGGGGCACTTGATTGAATAAGTGTTAAAAGCCTATCTTAATTACCAATGCATATGGCTAGGCCACCTTCCCTAGCATTTCTTTTCATTAATTCCCTTGATATTCTGGATGTAACTGTCAATGGAATTTATCTTTCTATTTCTTGCTATTGGGCTTTGCTAGTAATGTATAGGAATGCCAAGGATTTATGTGGGTTTATTTTATATCCTGCAACTTTGCTAAAAATGTTTATTATTTAAAGTAGTTTCTACTTGATTCTCTAGGGTTTTCTAAGTAAATCATCCTATCATTTGCAAAGAGTGATAGCTTAGGTTTTTCTTTGCCTACTCTAATTCCTTCAATTTCTTTTTCTTTTCTTATTGCTAGAGTAATATTTCTAGTACCAAATTGAATACTAGGGGTGATGGTGGACATCCTTGTTTCAACCCGCATCTTACTGGGAATAGATATATCTTATCCCCATTACATATAATGCTTGCTGATGGTTTTAGGTAGATGCTGCTTATAATTTTAAGGAAGACTCCATTTATTCCTAGGCTTTCTAGTGTTTTTAATAGGAATGGATATTGTATTTTGTTAAAAGCTTTTTGTGCATCTATTGAGATAATCCTTTGGTTTCTGCTAGTTTTGTTGTTGATATGATCAATTATGCTGATAGTTTTCCTAATATTGAACTAGCCTGGCATTCCTCAAATCCTACCTGTCATAGTGTATTATTCTTGTGATAAGTTGCCGCAATCTTTTTGCTAATATTTTATTTAAAATTTTTGCATCAATATTCATTAGAGCACTTAGTCTATAGTTTTTTTTCTCTGTTTTGATTCTTCCTGGTTTGGATATTAGTGTCATAAAAAAAGCTTGGTAGGACTCCTTCTTCAGCTATTTTCCCAAATAGTCTATAAAGTATAGGAATTAATTGTTCTTTAAATGTTTGATAGAATTCACATGTAAAACCATCTGGCCCTGCAGATTTTTTCTTAGGGAGTCCATTAATGGCTTGCTCAATTTCTTTTTCTGAGATGGGGTTATTTAGGTATTTTATTTCCTCTTCTGTTAACCTGGGCAATTTATATTTTTGTAAATATTCATCCATTTCCCTAAGGTTGTCAGATTTACAGGCATACAATTGGACAAAATAATTCCTAATTATTGTTTTAATTTCCACTTCATCAGAGGTGAATTCACCCTTTTCATTTTTGATACTGGTAATTTGGTTTTCTTCTTTCTTTTTTTAATGAAATTGACCAAAGGTTTATGAATTTATTGGTTTTTTTTTCATAAAACCAGCTCTTAGTTTTATCTATTAGTTCAATAGTTTTCTTGATTTCAATATTATTAATCTCTCCTTTGTTTTTTGGTACTTCTAATTTGGTATTTAATTGCAGATTTTCAATTGGTCCTTTTTCTAGTTTTTTTTTTTTTTCAGTTGCATGCCCAATTCATTGATCTCCTTTTTATCTATTTTATTCATGTAAGAATTTAGAGATATAAACCTTCCCCTAAGAACAGCATTTGCTGCATCCCATAAATTTTGGTATGCTATTTCATTATTGTCATTCTCTTGAATGAAGTTATTCATTGTTTCTATGATTTGTTCTTTGGCCTGCTCATTCTTTAGGATTAGATTATTTAGTCTCCAATTAATTTTTAGTTTATCTTTCTGTGGTTCATTACAAATAATTTTTATTGCAATATGATATAAAAAGGATGCATTGACTATTTCTGCCTTTTTGTACCAGATTTTGAGGTTTTTATGCCCTAGTACATGGTCAATTTTTGAGTATGTGCCACATACAACTGAGAAAAAAGTATATTCCTTTTTATCCCCATTTAGTTTTCTCCAGAGGTCTATCATATCTGCCTTTCCTAAAATTCTATTCAGTTCCTTAATGTCTTTCTTATTTATTTTGAGGTTAGATTTTCAATGACAGAGAGGGGGAGGTTACAGTCCCCTACAAGTATTGTATCATTGTTTATTTCTTCTGTAATTTCCTTAGCTTTTTCTCTAAGAATTTGTATGTTATAACACTTGGTGCATATATGTTAAATAATGATATTGGCTTTTAGCAGGATATAGTGTCCTTCCTTATCTTTTTTAATTAGATCTATCTTTGCTTTTTCTGAGATTAAGATTGCAACCCCTTCTTCTTCTTCTTCTTCTTCTTCTTCTTCTTCTTCTTCTTCTTCTTCTTCTTCTTCTTCTTCTTCTTCTTCTTCTTCTTCTTCTTCTTCTTCTTCTTTTTTTACTGTAGCTGAAGCACAATATATTCTCCTCCAGCCTTTTACTTTAACCCTATGTGTATCCTCCTGTTTCAAATGTGTTTCTTGTAAACAACATATTGCAGCATTACGGTTTTCAATCCATTCTGCTATTTACCTCTGTTTTATGGGAGATTTCATCCCATTCACATTCACAGCTATGATTACTATCTGTGTCTTTCTCCATCTTATCCCCCACCCCTGTTTATGCTTTTATTTCTCCCCTCTCCTTCCACTCCTCACAAGAGTCGTGGTTTTGACTGCCACCTTCCTCAGTTTACCCTTTCTATTGATTTCCCTTCTTAATCTTACTATTTTCCCCTTGATGCTTCTTCCTTCCCTTTTGATCCCCCCCTTTCCCCTTACCCCTCCTACTGCCTGTAGGACAAGTTTGATTTCTACACTTCTCAGAGTATGTTATTCCCTTCTTTAACCAAATCCGATGAGAGTAAAGCTCAAATATAGCTCTTCTCACTCCCTTCTTTTCCTCTAGTATACTATGTTTTTGTGCCTCTTTGTGTCATGTAATTTACCCTTTTCTACTATCTCCTTACCTCTTCTCCCAGACCCATCCCTTAACAACACTTAATTGTGTTTTTTATCATTTTATCTGTTATTTTATACTGACATCCACAGTCTATATATATCCCTTTCAATTGTCATAATAAGTATACTATTCTCAAGATTGACATATATGTGTATATATATATATGTATATATATATATATATATGTGTGTGTATATATATATATATATATATATACACACACACATATAATGTGTGTGTGTGTATCATATATAAAACAATATAATCCTATATATGGAAATAAACCATTTGATCTTATTGACTAACAAGGCTTTTCCCCCCGTTTACCTTTTTATGTCTCTCTTGAGTTTTGTATTTGAACATCATATTTTCCATTGAGCTCTGGCCTTTTCATCAGGAAGATCTGGAATTCTCTTATTTCATTGAATGTCCATCTCTTTGCCTGAAAAATCATGCTCAATTTTGCTTAGTAGTTGATCCTTGGTTGTAGTCCAAGCCCCTTTGCCTTTTGGAATATCATATTCCAATTTCTCCTGTCATCTAATGTAGTAGCTGAAAGATCCTGCATGATCTCATTTGTAGTTCCGCGATATTTGAATTGTTTCTTTCTGACTGCCTGCAGTATTTTCTCCTTGATCTGATAATTCTGGAATTTGGCTATAATATTTCTTGGAGTTTTCAATTTGGGATCTCTTTCAGGGGGTGATGGGTGGATTTTTTCAATGACTATTTTGCCCTCTGGTTCTAGGACCTCAGGGCAGATGTCCTTGATGATTTCTTGGAAGACACTGTCCAGGCTCTTTTTTTTCATCATGGTATTCTGGTGGACCAATAATTCTTAGATTGTCTCTCTGGGATATATTTTCCAGGTCAGTTGTTTTGCCAATTAGATGTTTTACATTTTCTTCTATTTTTTTTTCATTCTTTAGATTTTGTTTGACTGACTCTTGATGACTCATAGACTCATTAGCTTCTACTTGCTGAATTCTAATTTTTAATGAATCGTTGTCTTCATTTTGCTTCTGGGCCTCCTTTTCCATTTTGTTTATTTTACTTTTCAGGGCATCATGTTCTCTAACTAGATTCTGAATTTCCTTAGCCATTTCACCAATTTTACTCTTTAAAGTTTTGTTTTCATTGGTGATTTTTTTTCCATTTTTGTCTATTACCTCTCTAAGTTGATTTTAAAATCTTCCTTGAGTTCTTCCAAGGATGCTTTTTGGGCTTGAAACCAGTTCATATTCCCTTTTGAGGTTTCAAATGTGGGTATAGTATCCCTGCTGTCCTCTTCCAAATTGGTATTTTGATCTTCCTTGTCTCCATAAAAACAATCAATAATCTTTGGTTTCCTAGGGTTCTTCGTCATGTTGGTTAACTTTTTTTCCTGACTTTAAAGTGGATTTCTGCTTCTGGGGTTCAGGGGGCTCTGTCCCAGGATTCTTGTTCTGGAAATTGTGGGTGTGGTTATTGGCTTTTTGTGTTATGGCCTCAGTTTCATGAGGTGTGGGGGAGGGGTGGTTTGGCTGCTGGAAGTCTCCTCTTCTCTTGATTCTGTGGTACATTCTTTTTCTGCACTGATGCCTGATGTCTACCACTTCCCCTTGCTGTGCGAAGGTATGTCTGGGGTCCTGGTGTTGATGATTGCCGGCTCTGCCCTCCTGAGGCCCAGGAACTCCCACTGTTCTGCTGAGGTGGGGCCTGCTGAGATGCCTCTCTTCCCACACTAATCTCCTTCTACCACCATGACAAGGGCCCTCTCTCCAACTTCTCAAGCTAAATATCTACTGAAGCCCCACTTCTGGCTCTTCTATTTCAAAGTTTCTCCCAAAGGAGTATGCATTATCTGGGTTAGGGATGGAGGGAGGGATGAGAGCCATTTTAGCTTGCCAGTATGGCTCCCAGAAGTTCAAGAGGGCACATTTCAAACCTTTAGACTGCTGGTTGCAAGCCTCTGGAGTAGTTGTTCTCACAGCCTCAAGGCGCTTCCTCCTGTAGCTTTGACAGACTCCTGTGTTGGGATGGGAGACCTGGGGATCCCCACCAGTTTTGCATACTCAGCATTCTCCCAGCTTGGATTGCTGGCGATTTCCACAGCTGCTTCAGCTTTGGTGTGGTGTGGTGCAGCTCTGCATGCTGGGTGCTCTCCCAGCCTACAGGCCCATCCTGTCAACCCTGATAACTCTCCTGGATTGGAAATTTGCCACACACAGTCTACTAGTGGCTTCTAACTCTCTCAGATCTGCTCTGATTCACTTTTTTAGAAGTATCTGACAGTATTTGTGTGAGCGCTCCCATAAGACACTGTTTTCACACAGCCATATTGACTCCACCCCCTCCCAGAGTCCTCCCTTGCTTTTTCTTTTTTTTTTTTTTTACTTCATGTGAAGCAAAATAGATTCTACTCCAGCCCTTACCTTTACTCTGTGTCTCTCTGCTTCAGGTGTGCTTCTTGTAAACAACATTTCGGAGGCGTCTAGGTTTTGATCCACTCTGCTATCTACTTCCATTTTATGGGAGAGTTCATCCCATTCACATTCACAGTTATGATCACTAACTGTGTATTTACTTACATCCTATTTTTCCTCCTGTTTGTCCTCTCTCTCCTTTCACCCTTTCCCTCCTCAAAAGTATTTTGCTTCTGTCTGCCACCTCCCCCAGTCTGCCCTCTCTTCTGTAGGTCTCCCTCCCCTTTACTCAATTTCCTCCCATTCTACTTCCCTGTTGCATAAGACAGATTTCTATATTCAACTGGCTGTGTTTATTATTCCCTCTTTGAGCCAATATTGATGAGAATAAGGTCCAAACAATGCCAATCATCCACCTTCCCATCTTTCTCTCCACTTCAATCCACTTCAATAGGTTTTTTGTGCCTCTTCATGTGAAATAATTTACCCCACTCTTCCTCTCCCTTCCTTCTTCACCTAGTGTACTCATCTTTCTCATCCCTTAATTATTTTTATGTTGTTCCCTCAAATTCACCTTATACCCCTCTGTCTATGTATATTCCTTCTAGCTGTACTATTAGTGATATAATTTTTAAGAATTACAATTATTCTCTTATGTGGGGATGTAAACAATTCAGCTCCACTGAATTCCTTATATTTTCTTTTCTCTTTTTACCTTTATAGACTTGTCTTGGGTCTTGATATTAAAGATCATTTTTTTTGTTCAATTCTGGTCTTCTTATGAAAGCTTTAAATTCTTCTATTTAGTTGAATCACCATTTTTTCCTTGAAGTATTATATTTAGTTGGTTTTAGTCCTAGCTCCTTTGCCTTCCAGAATATCATGTTTTATGATCTCTGATCCTTTATCGCAGTCTGGTGTAATCTTGATTGTGGCTCCCTGTTGTTTGAAATGTTTCTTTCTGGCCACTTGTAGTATTTCTTTTCCTTGACCTGATAGTTCTGCAATTTGGCTATAATGTTCCTTGAATTTTTTTATTTGGGACCACTTTCCTGTGGTGACTGGTGGATCCTTTCAATGCTTATTTTGCCCTCTGATTCCAAGACATCAGGGCAGTTTTCATTGATAATTTCTTGAAAGATGCTGTTCAGGTCCTACTTTTTTATTATGGTTTTCATGTAGTCCAATGATTCTGACATTTTCCCTCCTAGATCTATTTTCCAGGTCAGATTTTTTTTCTGATGAGGTATTTTACAGTCTTCTATTTTTTCATTCCTTTGAATTTGTTTGATTCATTCTTGATGTCTCATAGAGTAATTAGCTTCTACTTGCCCAATCCCAACTTTTAAGTAGCTGTTTTCCTTAGTTACCTTTTGTACTTCCTTTTCCAATTGGCCAAGTCTAGTTTTGAATTAACTGTTTCCTTTTTCTAAGCTGGCAATTCTTTTTTTCATAATTCTCTTACATCACTCTCATTTCTTTTCTCAATTTTTCTTCTACCTCTCTTATATGATTTTAAGCTCTTTCATGAGCTTCTCCATGAGTTCTTTCTGGGCTTGAGCCCACTTCCCATTTTTCTTTGGGATTTTTCCCATAGATGTTTTGACATTGTTGTCCTCTTCCGAGTTTGTGTCTTGGTCTTCCCTATCACCACAATAACTTTCTATGGTCAGATTCTTTTTTGGTTGTTTTTTGCTCATCTTTTGGGAAGGATCATTTTCCTTTTCTTTTAAATTTGACCTCTGCTCCCAAAGTGAAAGAGATACTGTATCGGGCTTCTTGTTCCAGTGGCTGCAGGCCTTGGCTGTTCACTGGGTGCTGCATTGATGTTGCCCTGAGGTTCATGGGAAACACTCATGTCTGGTGCTGTGCTGAGAGGGTGGGGTGGAGTTGGCTGGCACTACTATAGGTCATAGGTGTCTGGTAGCTTACCTGGTGCTGAGACAGGAATCCTAGCTCTGGTGTCTGATATGTGCTAAGGCCAGTGGTATGTTTCTGTGTTTTCCCAGGGCTATGTTGAAGCACATGGAGGATCTTGGAGCTGGAGTCTACCCATTCCCCTGGCTAGGCTGAGGCAGGTTGAGGGGCTAGCATTGATGTTTGCCTGCTACACTGAACTGATGCTCAGGATCTCCTGCTGTTTTGTTGAGGTGGGGCTTGCTGCTGACTTACTGAGATGCTTCCTGTTTTAGACTACATTCCCCTTTTACCCTTGTGAGACTGAACTTTCTTGCTGATCTTCCAAGTTTCTTGGGCTAAAAGATTGTTTCACCCTGTCTTTTTGCCAGTTATGCTGTTCCAGGATTTGTTTTGGGGCACTATGTTATGGTTGTTTGGAAGTGAATATGGGAGAGCTACACTCTGCCATCTTGGATCCCAGAATTAACCACATCATTTTAGAGTTTGTGATAGATCAAGTCATATTAACCTCATGACTTTTTTGAATGGGTTAACAGAATGGTGGGTAGATTGGGGGAATACTATATCTGGGTTTCTGCAAAGCATTTGAAGAAGCCTCTCATAATATCCTTGTGGAAAAGAAACATGGAAGAAGACTATATGATAATGCAGTTGGATGGATTTGGAACTGGCTGGCTAACTGAAGTATGAATTAATGAATTGATGTTAATATAAAGAGAGTTCTCTCATAGAAAGCCCTAGGGATCTGCTCTTGACCCGTTTTAATGTTTTTATTAATGACTTTTTAAAATGAAAAAGTCAATGATTTGAATGAAGACAAAGTGGCAAGTGTATCAAATTTGGGGATGACAGCAAGCTGGAAGGATAAATAATACTTTGGATGATGTCATTGGTACCCAAAAAAATTTTGACATTGCCATGATAGCTTGAGTCCATGGATTTTAATATGGAAAAATGATGAATTCTTTATGTGTATTTCAAAAAAAAGAATGTATAGCAACTTTAACATGCACCTTAATAAATCTGCTGTCAATACAAAATGGGAATAACATAGAGCCTAACTTCAAAGAGCTTATAATCTAGAAGGCATGGGGGAGGCAAGGGGTGGAAGATAACTGGATATATAAATATACTATAAGTCATTATGTGCTGAGTCACAAGAGAATTCAAACAAACTAGTATAGAAAGTTCAAGAATAGAGGGATCATTTCTGAATGGTGAAGGCCTCCCAGAAGACATGGCACCTAGATAAGCACATTGAATGAAGGGAATGGCATCGTTGGAAAAAAATGGAAAAGAGTATTCTTAAGAGGGTGTGATATTTTGTCAAGTAATTTGTGCAGTCAGAAAGACTTTGGACTATGTCTCACCTCTAACACATCCTGGCTCTGTGACCCTGGAGAAAATCTTTAATCTTCCAGTGTCCCAGGGCACTGATTTGGAGTGCTGGAAGTGGAAGAGCAAATGCTCACCTGTGTTGGAAAATAATGTTCCTCCATGGGTGTTTCCTATAAAGATGAAATTATAGATCTGGGAAAACCCCCAAATGGTGTGGGGACAAGAAATCCATGAACAGGAAGTAGCTTAATTTAGAGTATAGAGTATGGTAAAGGAAGGAAAGACAAGTAAGGTAAGAAAGATATTTTCAATCTCAGAGTTTAGAAGAACCCAAGAAGCCATCTTATTCAGGTATGGAATGGACTGGAATTTCTTCTTTAACAATTTCTACCCCCAAAGTGGTCTTTTCTAGAAGACTTCTGGTGAAGGAGAATTCACAATCTCCTGAGATACCCATTTCACTTTGGGATAACTCTCATAGGATGGCTGGGGTTTTTTTTGGGGGGGATGGTTCCTGAACACTGAGTCAAAATCTTTCAGTGATTTCCACCCACTGCTTCTAGTGTGCTGCCCATTGTGGCCAGCTCAAATAAGTCTGGTATGTTTTCCTGCCCATCAGCTTTTTAAGAACTTGAAGATCCTGACTGTCATTCTCTCAGTCTCCTTCTTCTCAAGGCCAGTCATGGCTAGGATTCCTTAATCACTCTGAAACATAATCTGAAGGTCTTTCATAATTCTGGTCAAGGTAACAGCAGCCAGATGCTCCCCAGACTATCAGTGTCATTCCTAGGAGGATGTTGGTTCATGTGTGAGGTGGACTAAATGGGCTCTGAGGTCCTTTCTGTGCTCGTGAGTCCCTGATTCTCATAAGGTTTGGTTTCCAATCCCTTTGTCCTCCTTCCAACAGGTTCCTGCATGTTCAAGGTCCTACAAACATAGAGAATCCAGAAGTAGATCGAATTCTTCAGATGGGATCTTGTCAGGACCTAAGCGTAGTGGATATCTCTCTTCTTTCATTCTGGCCAAGAGACTTCTATGAACACAGCCAAATATGTCATCTGATTTCTGAGGAATATCAGAGTGCTGTTCATGCTTTGGATAGTGGTAGGAAAATACCATACTTCTGTGACCCCATGCAACTTTGGAATCCTATAATTCTGGGATAACATAGTGAAGTAAGGCACATTGTTGGAAGGGAGAATTGATATATGGGAATTGTATTGAGAGAAAACAGAGGACAGGGCATTCTAGGTGGAGGATACAGCATGAGCAAAGGTTCAGACGTAATTGTGTTTGAAGAATGGTGAAAAAAAAACAACATGACTTGAGCCAAAGATTCACACTGAGGACTGAGAGATGATGATAGAAAGTTAGGTTGAAGGTTGAAACAGATTGAAGAGGGCATTAAGATGCTGGAATCTTTCTATTTTATTTTGGAGGCAAAGAGAAGCCAATTGACACCCACTAAAACCCAACATAACCCTCAAAAACAGCTCTGTGAATCCTTCATGCAGTGCTCCCTGATCCCCCCAGTTTCAGGATGACCTTTCCTTTTCATAGCTTGGGCAAAGCACTTTATATTTTTATAGACTTGTCATAGCATACTTCGTATCACAAAAGCTTATGTGCATGCTGTATTTCCCCTTCCTTTCTTCAGCTCCAGATACAACATGGTATGATGAGCACCCTGATGGCCTCAAAGCCAGGAAGCGGTGGGTTCAAGCCCTGTCTCTGTCACATACTGGTCATGAGACCCTGAGACAGAGTGTCAATGTCTCAGGTATCCCTAAGACTTTACCCTGCAGAAAAATTGTAAGTGGCAATGGAATTGCTAAGCTATAGTAAAGAAAGATCATCACACTCTGGGGGGCACTGGGGAAGATCTCACAAAGAGTGAGAAATGTAGCTTACATTGAATATTTTTTCCAGAATCTCTGATCTGCATTGATAAAGGGATTTTCCTGACTGGAAGTTCCTTTATCAATAGAATCATGGATCATGAGAGAAAAATCTATCAGTTCCACGTTGGCGAGGATTATGCCTTAGTCAACAATGTATCTTCTGCAGTACCAAGAAGAGTTCTCTGTTTTTCTTCAATGCTTTATTCATTGCTTTTTCCATGCTTTCCTCAATCTTTGTGCTCCTGTATTAGGAGGGCAGAGTTTATAATCTCAAAGAGGATCATAAACATGTCTGAAAGGTTCGGAACCGCCGGATGTAAGAAACTCTCAAAGTAGAAGGCAGAAGAATCAAAGCATATGTTTAGGCTCCACACTAACCAACCCATGAACCAGCAACCCCATTTTGATATATTGATCAAAAGCTTCCAGGCCCAATAAGTACGCCTTGAAAGAGTAACCAGGAGGCTACAGAGAAGCATGATTGCATAAAGCAAAATCATGCTTCCCCCTCTATGGTAAAAAGATTACCCACTGGCCTGAAGTCCTTGTTCAGCTTCCTCCTGTAGGTCAGCTCTGCCACTGGCAGCTCCTGCTTCGGCTGTGGCTGTGGCTGTAGCCTCTGGCTCCAACGGGAGCTGCTTTTAACCATCCGGCTTCTGCGGGGGTGTAAGGTACACCGGGGAAAGTACAGGTTCTTTCAATCTGCTTAAGCAAGGTGAAGGGGTTGACCAGGAAAGCACAGGTTCTTTCCATCAGCTTAAGCAAGGTGAAGGGGTTGACCGGGAAAGCACAGGTTCTTTCCATCAGCTTAAGCAAGGGAAGCAAGGTGAAGGGGCCGACAAGCTTACTCCAGTCCAACATACAAACAGCATTCAATTCAGGGGAAAAAGCCAAACTAGTCAAGGCCACTTGTTGACTAAGTGCTAAGGAGCCCATTTTTGGTTGCCAGCACAGCTCCCTACACACCTAGAAGACAGATTCTTTCACTTAGTGGCTAAACTTCCAGTAACAAGCTTCTCTGAATTTCATAAGATTATCCTTAGATGGACATACCGATGACCAACAAGGCTTTTGGCAAAGGCTTTCTAGCTCAGGCAGCCAATTGAAGCAGTAGCGAAGCCAGGAAGGAAATGATATATTGGTGTTAAGCCTTCTTCTTAAGTGGGGGCTTTGGAGCTCCTAGCCATACCCTCCAAAAAGAGGTGTATGATAGGCTTATTGCAGAACAATGAGGTTTTCCCAATAATGAGGTTCCTGGGACATGGTGAAGAAGTACTTCTAGACAGCTGAACAAATGCCTAACAACTTCTACTGAAGAAGCTATATTAAAAAGTGAAGAGTTTCTGCTTGAGCTATGTGTTACGGCTTCTGAAGGCATCAGCCTTTCCCTCACCCCATGCCCATATCCAATAACTTACCAAGGTGTGACAATCTTTTTTCCTCTGAAATGCCTTTCTCATCCATCTACCCCTTTAAGCTAGAAGCATCCTGGCATAGTGAATAGTGTATGGGAGTTGGAATCATAAAGACCTAGTTTCAAATCTTGTCTCAGACACTTGAATAAATAAGTAAATAAAAATGAATATAATAGTCTTTACTGCATACTATGTGCTAGGAATTGTGTTAGGGAGGAAAATAAAAACATAAGACAGGCCTTTCCCTTGAAGAGCCTATATTTTAAGAGGGAAACAGAGAATTCTCATGGCTAGAAAAGAAAGTTTTGGTCTGGTGAGTCACTAGAAGGGAAAAGGCAGCCACAGAACAGTGGATTGCAGGACCATTTCCAGAAGAAATAATAGAGGTGGTGTAAAACTATTCCTAGAGCAAGAGATGGAAAATGGGGTGGGGTGGGGTGACATCCTGGGTGGAAAAGAAGAAGATAACATTATGGTCCTCCGAGGAGATGTATGAAACATAGTCTTGGATTGATACAAATCCTCTAAAGCTAGATTGATTCAATTTGATGAGATCGGACTTACTCATGTGCCAATCATGATAGCTCAGCCCTATTCAAACTGAAAGACTATGTACAAGTCATTTAACCATTCCAAGACTGAATTTCCTCATCTGTAAACAACGTTAATAGTACCTGTAGAGCCACTACCTCACAGAGTCATTGCAAGATTTAAGGAGATAATGGATGTAATTCACTTTGCAATTCTTAAAGCGCAATTAAAATATCAGTGGTATCAAGTGGACTTATATTTTAAAACAAAAATGGCTTGGTAGCTTACTGTTGTTAGGAAGTCTGTAAGGTCACAAACTTGGGTGACTATTGTGCCCACAATAACAACAAAAAATGGAAGTTACAGGGAGAAGTGGCTTCAGGAGGAAAGATGATGAGTTTTGTGTTTGATAGGGTGAATTTGAGATAACAATGGAGCATCTAAGGAGAGATGTGCAGAAGATGGAGGTGCAGGACTATGGCTCAGGGGAGAGATGACTAGGAATGTATATTTGAATTGTCAGTCAGGGTACTAGTCTGTAAGCAGACATTGGAAGATCACATGAGGCATGTGACAGAGTTTTCCTTTGGGGGGGGGTGATTTGGAGTATATGGCTAAAGAATTCCCTATGATTCTGTGAATTATTTTCATAAATTACAAAAATCATTTCATTTAGTGCCATATACATTTTATGTAAAAATAATCCCTGAATTTATGTAGAAATGTTAGAAATAAACATTAAAAAATTTAGAGGAAATAAATTTGAGATTTAAACAACTGAAGTAAAAATATCAGCATTTATTGTTATTATAAAGACCTTGATTGAAAGCTTCATTTCTTCTCTTACTGAATAGTGAAGCAACCTCCTAATGGTAAATGACATGAAGGTTGTGAAAAGAGGTAATTCCTTAGGAGCCAATTACAGCCCAATGAGATCTCACAGGATAAGCAATGGACCAAACCCATTAAGTCAAAACAAAATAATAATAAATGGAAACATTCTGCAAATGGGTTTCAAAAGTCGAAGGCATGCAGACAGCATTGGGGAAGCATTTAGGGTTAGTTTGGTGACAAAGATCATAATAATAATAGCAGTTAGTGTTTCTATAGCACCTTAAGGATAACAAACAGTATCTCATTTTGTCCTCATAAAAACCCTAGGAGGCAGGTGTGATTATGACCTCCATTTTACAGATGAGGAAATTGAGGCAGAAAGACATTAAGTGATTTACCCAGGGTCATTCAGCTGTTAAATGTCAGAGGCTGGATTTGAACTCAGGTCTTTCTGCCTCTGGACCCAGCACTCTGTGAACTGTGACACCACCTAGCTGCCCCTAAAAGATGCTGGGGTTGAGTGGATTTTAAGCTTAATATGTGTCAGTCATATGAAATGGTTGCTTTCCCTTCCCCCCCAAAAAGACTCTATAATTGAAGTCTACATGGAGAGTGTCTGAGGGTCAGTCCAGAAGGAGGAAGCTGATAACCCTTCTCCACTTAGTCTTTGTCAGTCACACGCAGAGTGTTGTGTGTGTTCCACTCCAAGCATCACATGTTAGGAAGGGCACTGACAATGCAGAGCACATTTATAAGACAGCGTTCAGAATGTTGAGAGGAATAGAGTCCAGGTCTAGCAAGGATTAGGGGAAAGAGTGTGGGAGACCAACAGAGAAGGGAGAAGAGCAGCAAGGGAGGTGGAGCTGAAGGGCTGTCTTCCAGTATTGGAAAACCCTTCATATGAAAAAGGGCAAAGGGTTATTCTTTTGGCCCCTGATGGAAGAACCAGAAGGAATGAGGATTTGTTGCAGAGGGCAGAGACTTGGGTTTGATACAAGGAAAAACATTCTCATAATTGTCCCAGCACCTAGGACAATGCATTGTACGTAACAGGAGTTACAAAGAACACAGATCAAGAGCTGGAAGGGACCAGAGACCTTCTAGTCCAATCCCCTCATTTTACAAATGAGCAAAGCTGCTGAGAAGGATTTTAGGTCGTGTGCGAGGATCCTATTGGTAGGGTGGAATGATCAAGAGATTTTATGTCCAATCTCTTCATGATATAAAAAGGAACTGGAGTTTGAGAGATTTGGCCCAGGTCACTCAGGCAGTGAATATCAGTGGCAGGATTTGAACCCAGGTTCTCTAATGTCATGGTTTTTTTCTATTGCACTATGCCACTTCAAGATGCATTAGGGCTATAGGGACTTTTATCTGAAAGGCATCTTAGAGGTCACCTAGTTCAATCTCCCATTTTACAGATGAGGAAATTGAAGACCAGTGAAGTAAAGTGACTTGCCCTCAGTCACACGGATGTTAAAAAGCCAAAGGGCCACCATCTGCCACCCAGGAAAAACCCAATCTTCCCCATCATACTATGGCTTCCTCTTCAGGGGAGATCTTCAAGGAGAGGCAGGTGACCAGTTGGCAGGAAGGTCTCAGGTAGAGTTAGTCTTCTAGGACAAATGAAGTCTCTCACAATTTTGAAATTTTGCTATTCCCTAATGCTATCTGCCAAACTTTAATTATCAAGGATTACAAAATACTTGAGGCTGTGAGTCAGAAAACCTTGGTTTAGGGGCTGTCGCTTATCACTGATGTCTTCTTACACTGAGAAGTACTGAGGCATAGAGGATAAAGAGTTGCATCTGGAAGTGGGAAGATCTGGGTTTCAGTTCCTCTGATGCATGCTGGATGCATGACAACGGGCAAGTCACATAGCCTCTCAGTGCCTCAGGTCATTGTCTAACACGATCATTTGAGGAGCAGGTATTGATCTGCACTGATAGAATTCCTCCCTTGGAGTTCGCTGTAACCAACAAAAATACAGGTTTGGTTAAAAAATCAATGAAAAAGCAAGCAACTCTTGCACTTTACCCTAAGTTCTTCTGGACCCAGTGTTCTCATATGTGAATAAAAGAATCGTGCTGGAATAGGAGAGAACTGGGGAAAGTTTGCCACCTGACTTTCTTGAAAAACAAAAACCTTTCTGCACAGCACACTTTTGACTTTCATCTCCATTAATAACATTTTTCTGTCACTTTCTTAAGTCCAGATAATAAAACAAAAAGTCTAGCCCTGATGTGTGTCCTTGTCCAATTTATGAGGTGTACACACTCTACCTTTTTAGTCTTTTCTCCCACTTCTCTCTCACACATAGCCTGTATTTTGGACAAGCCATACCAGACCTTGCTCCCCAAACATACTCTATACTTTCCCGATTCCTGGATTTAACAGACAACATTTCTCCTACCTGGCATTCCCTTCACTTCCCCAGTTCTGGTTGTATCAGAGTTCTAGCAATCTTTGCAGACCCAGATAAAATGCTACCTCTTTGCTGAAGCCTTCCCTGATCCTCTCCAATCTGATATGATCTCTACATTAACCCAGAAAGTTCAATGTAGGATCATAAATTCAGGATTGGAGGGAAACCCAGAATTCAGCTAGTCTGAACCATACTCAGAGAAGAATCCCCAGTATGTTACATCCAAAAAGTGGCCAATTAGCCTTTGTTCAAAGACCTCCAGAGAAAGGGAACCCAGTATCTCCAAAAGTACCCACTTCACTTTGGTGTATAGCTCAACAGGTTTTGGTGGTTTGTTTCTCCTTTTATCGAACCAAAGTATACCTCTTTTCACGTTCCATTTATTATTGTTGACTCTTCTGTCTGGGTCAAGTCTCATTCCTCATTATGGTGCTTTCATCTTATTTAAAGACAACTAGCATGGCCAACCCCAAGGTCTTTTCTTCTCCTTACTAAACATTTCCCGATCCTTCAAACTACCCTCTGAAGGCATGATCCATAGACATTGCACCATCTCGGAGGTTCATAAAGACTCATAGAGACTTTCGATGTCATCTGGTTCAACCCCTTCATTTTACAGACGAGGAGACTGTAGCATAAAATAGGTCAAGGGATTTGCCCAAGACCACACAGGTAGTATGCCTGAGATGTGGCACTCGAGGCCAGTTCCTCAGTTTGTCTTCTACTGTGTGTCCCAATTTATGAGCATCCTTACTCAGTTGTCTTATGGACACTCATCATACTTTGCCTTATGTAGTGGTTCTTTGGTTGCCTTGCCCATTCTCTTCAATTGTAAGCTCCTTGAGAGTAAGCATCATATCTTATGATTGTTGGCAAGCACACGATAAAGTTCCTTGCTCATAAGAGATAAACATATATATATATATATATATATATATATATATATATATATATATATATATATATACATATTTGTTGAATGAAATAGGCATAAATAAAGAATAATCCCATATCGTAATGAATGTTGTATGTGGAAAGGTTTTGAAGACATATATCACCCATACCAGCAGCTCATTCCATTCGGATCATCACAAGTCATGAATACCATCACATGGTCCCTTTTGCATGTACAATTCTGATTTTTGAATTGATCGGTGATCTCATTGACACGGATACTGGTTCCCATAGGGCAGATCATAATAGATTTTATACTTGCCCCTCCTGTAGGATTCTTGCCCACATCCTCTCATCCATTCTCCACAAGACATTTAACATTCTTCAGACTTCCAGCTAGATCTTGTGATTTTTGTATGCTGGCAGTGGAGAATGGAAGTTTTTCATCAGTACGTATAGCTCATTCCACCTTCTTTAGTGGTCATGCATTTCTCTAATTATATCCACAATTAGAAAAGATGTTGGATTTAGAAATAGAGGACATGGATTCAAATCTCAGTTCTGCCACTGCTAGCTATGTGATCTTGGGCAAGTTACCTGGCCTTTCTAAGCCATATTATCTGGTAAATGAGGGGGAGAGCTAGACAACACACAAAGTCCCCTCCTGTGTCATAGGTTCAAATTTGGTGTTTCCATGTACTAACAGGGTAATATTAAGAATAGTTATTTAATTACTTTGGGCCTCAGTTTCCTTAACCATAAAATGAAACTTCTGTGCTAGATGATATTTAAGGCCCCTTATGCATCTGAATATGATTATATGATACTATGCTTCTTTTCTACCATTTGTTTTTGGTGTTGTGTTATAATTCATTCATTTTCACCATACACTTCAACATTACCATTTGAGTGAAACTCAACTTTAATTCTTTAGTGAAATCCATGGTCACTCAAAAGGATTCTATCTAACAATCTGAATAGGAAAAACTAAGTACATGAAGATCACCGATTGCCCAGTCTATGGTATGCTAAGGGACAGGCAGCCCATCAAGTCTGTCATCTTGAAGAGAGTTCAGGTGACTCTGTTGGGCCAGAACTGAAGAAAAAGTGAGTGAGAATAATCCCTTGGAGGAAATTTTTCAGTAGCTTTAATGCTTCTACTTTTCTTCATGTAAAAAAAAATCCATAATATTAATAAAATAACCTTCTGGTGATGCTATATGACCATGAGTCTGGGGATATACAATTTTAGATTTGCAAAATATTACTGGTGGGGCCAAGCCAAGATCACAGAGTTGCAGAAAGCAGTATAGCCAAGCTCCCCACTGCAAACCTCCTTAAAACAGATCTGAAAATTGGATCATGCCAAATCCTGATGGAGAAATCCAGAAAAAAATGAGAAGTCCTCAGCATAAAGTGACAGACAGAGAGGTCTGCAGGCACTAGAGATGGTCTTTGGGCCAGGAGTACTCTGCATGGAACATTCCAGTAACAAAAAGACTTGCACCAGAGCTAGAGGACATCCTAGATGGGGAAGCACAAAACACAAACCCAGAAGGAGAGAATGATTACAAAATATTACAAAGCCCCACAAAAAATGAAGTTGAGCATAAAAACAACTAAAATTCCTGGCAGGGATGAATAAAGAGTTTTTTTAAATTAAATTTTAAATTAAAAAATTATGAATGGAATTAGAGCACTTGAGAAAATGGAAAAGAAATGAGTTATGAATGAAAAAATAAAACTGGACAGGGAACTGCAGCTTGACATAAGAGGTATAAAACCTTGACCAAACAATAAATTCCCCCCAAATTTGAGTAGGCCAAATAGAATCCAATAACTACATGATGCAATAAGAAAAATGAAAACAAATCAAAAGACAGAAAAGGGAAACATCAGGTATTGCATAATAAAAACACCTGGAAATCCAGTCAAGGAGAAAAAAATCATTGGATGATCTAAATATTGTGACCAAAAACCCCAACAAACATACCAAAAAAGAGCCTATAGAGCATATTTCAAGAAATCCCAGCCTTCTTTTTTTTTGAGGGAGGAGGCAAGGCAATTGGGATTAAGTGACTTACGCAAAATCACACAGTTAGTAAGTGTCACGTGTCTGAGGCTGGATTCGAACTCAGATCTTCCTGATACCCCTGGGTCAGTGCTATATTCACTGGGCCACCTAGATGCCCTGCCCAGTTCTCTCAAAGTGCAAAGCAGAAATTGAAAGAATCCATTGGATCATAGACGTAGTTCTGGAAGAAAATTTAGAGACCATCACCCTCTCCATCATTTTGCATATAAGGAAATCAAGTTCCAGGAAAGATAAATGATTTCCTTAAGGTCACAGAGGCAGTACGCATCAGAGATGAGATTTGAACCCAGGTTCTATGATGTCGGAGGCCATGCTCTTTTCACTGCATCATAATGTCCCCTGAAGGCTCAACACTATTATGCCTGTTGCTCATTCCTTGCATCTGACTTTCTTTTCTCTCATAATGCCAGGTCTAGACAAGGTTTGTATCATCTCAGAGGTGATTTTGATCTAGTGGGACAGAGCTCCAGGAAGCCTCCAAGTGAGCATAGTTGGGCTTACTCTCCACTTTTAGTGATCTCATTCTTCTAGATTCTACACAGGGGTTTGTTGATAAATGTTTAACAACTGGCTTGCTGGGGGAGGGGACACTATAAACAACACACTTTTAAGTTTAATTTGAATTATTAATCTTTTCTCCATCACTTTTTTCAAATCTAGACAATTAAAATAATAAATCAAGCCACAATTTGCAGCATGTGTCAATTTCTAAGGTGTAAATGGTCGCAGAGAAAGTGCAATAATCAGTGTTTGCAAGCTAGCTTGAGCTGGCTTCGGTGTACCACTGGTTCTAACTTTCTGCAACAGACTTCATTCCTATCCCCATTATGGCCCTAGGAATTGGTTGGGAAAAGGTCACATGAAGGCCTTTCAGGACCTTCCACAGTTTTCACAGCTAGCACATGGTAGAGCAAAGATGAAGTACCAGTTTTCTCGTTTCATGTTCCATTGGAGTCTTTATTATATCCTGATGCTTTGGCTGAACCTATTGCAATCTCCTTTTTCTTTTGACTTACTTGTAGATAAGCACCCATCTTAATTGACCGTGGGATGCTTGCAAAGCTCAGATTTTCCTGTGGCTTTAACCTTAACTCCTTCGAAAAGAGACATCCTAGATAGTAAGTATTTACCTGTGCAGGAGTTGAAGCTCATGCATGTTAAATGAATCTATTGGAAGATAGGTGATAATTTGGAAATGGACAGACCAAAGCTGCTCAAATGAGGGAAAATGCTCCAATATCAGCTGAAAGATACATGTACTTTAAAAAGTATTAGAAATGCAAATGTAAATTTACCTGTGCTTCCTGTAAGAACAATAAATAAAATGGCAAATGCCCTGTATTACATTACATTTGTATAACCAAGCAGTTTACCAAGCATTTTCATATACATTGTCTCCTTTGATGTGGCCATTAAACTATGCTTATGACACATTCAGGCTTTGATAACCTGGTTTTGATGAGTTATAAAGGTAGCAAAATGAATACCTCATCTCACCTTACATTTATAGAACCACTTCACTGTCTGCAAAACCCTATCATATACATTATCTTCATTTAATGAACCAATTAGAAGGTGCTTGTGAGACATTTAACTTGCCTTTGATGAGTTATCAAGGCAGAACAACACCAATAGAACTGTTCCCACTTGAGCAAGAGCTTGTTTATTCCATACCTATATGAGTCAGATCCTTTAATTCTAAATATTCCAAATGGTCCTCAGTGTTTCTCCATGTTTAGGCAGGGCCTGTTGGCCCATGCAGAGACATTCCATATTTACATGTGAATGATTTAATTTCTATGTATGAGATATTACAGGCTATGACATTTCCCATCATGCCAATGGTGTTCAATTCAAAGCTAGCTAGCACTCAGGAAGTTATCAATTTTCTCCTAGGCCTTTGACCTCCAAATTATGTCAGTTACCACTGGTTCTTAGGCTTTGGGCCAATGTCCTAAAGAAAAGCCTTCTCAAGAACCTAGCCATGGGTAACTGAGTCAAAGGTAATATGCCATGCTCCTTTTCTTTCTATACAATATCTCCTTATTGAATTAACACATGTTAGCTGGTGCTTTCCCAGAATTTCTTCCATGTACTGGTGGATAAGGGATGGTTTATTAGAGTAGTGTATCAGAGACAGAGTTTAACTCAAGTCAATTTAAAAATCTTTTCACTGCCTACTATGTACCAGACATTTTGCCAGGTGCTGGGGCCGGGGAGGGGGGGCAGCGATCCCTTTTCCTCAAGGAGCTATAAGCTCCTTCTACTCCCACTGGATTGCACCATTATGTTTTCTGCTGTATATTGCATGCACCAATATATAATTGTTTTTTTTCACTTATATGTACAACTCTTTGCCAAAGCACTTTCTATGAACTTCATTCTTCCCATTTCTCACTAATTCTCATCCCTTCTTAAACTATTCTTTACACTTACAGTGCCTGGAACATAGCGGGTGTTTCTTAAATGATTGACTGATTCCCCCACTAGAAAGTCCATTCACTCCACTCTCCCTCCCATTGCTTTCTAAGCCCTTCACCTCTTATCTGTCCTCACTTTCTTAGACATCGTGGTGCTGTAAGGAAGAGTCAAAGTGGTGGAGTACAGGCAGGAACTCAGCTGAACTCTCCCAATGGTCCCCTCCAAAGAACTTTAAAATAATACCTCAAATCAAATTATGGAATAGCAGAGTCAACAAAAGGTTGGAGTCAATGTTTTTCCAGCCCAAAACTAGTTAGAAGGTTGGAAGAAGAGGTCTTTTACCTCCTGTGGGGTGGGAGTTGGCCTGGAGTGCAGCTTACATGATGGCTACATCAGCAGCAAGACTTGGAGCCATCTGGAACATGGGCAGCAGTAGCAGCAGTTTTGAGAGCTCTCAACCCAGAGAGAATAAAGGGGTTGAACAATTGGTCAGATAGATTACAGAGGACCCTTTGCTGGCAATGGGTGCAGGACACTGTTGTATTGCCCATGTGCTGTGCCATATAGTAGTTCTAGGTCAAAGAGGACCATCAACACTTTTGGCTTCTGAGAGCAAGGAACTTGGTCACAGTTCAATTGTGGAGAAGAGCACGTGTGGTCTCTCACAAAGGAGCAGGGGACCTGGTCTCATTTCCAAGGTAGAAAGGAATATTAGCTTTATAGCTTCAGGAAAGCAGAGAACCTGGTCACAATTGCATAACCAAAAGGAGGGCCAGTACTCATGGCTGCAGGGAAGCAGGATCTCTTCCTGGGAAAAGATCAGAGCACAGGCCAGAAGAACAATAACCAGACTTCTCTTTGAATCACATTACCTTGGAAACACTGGAAACTTATGAAGCCTTTGAAAACAGCAGCATGAAAAATCCCAACTTTAATACAAAGTTAAATGTCAAGAAATAGACTAGAAAAGTGAGCAAACATTTCATTCAAGAGAATGACAATAATGAAACAACATACCAAAACTTATGGGATGCAGGAAAAGCAGCTCTTAGGGGAAGTTTTATATCTCTAAATGCCTACATGAATAAAATAGGGAAAGAGGAGATCAATGATCTGGGCAGACAGCTGAAAAAGCTAGAAAAAGAGCAAATTGAAAACCCCCAATTAAATACCAAATTAGAAATACTGAAAATCAAAGGAGAGATTAATAAAATTGAAACCAAGAAAACTATTGAATTAATAAATAAAACAAAGAGCTGGTTTTATGAAAAAACCAATAAAATTGACAAACCTTTGGCCAATTTGATTAAAAAAAAGAAAGAAGAAAATCAAATTACCAGTATAAAAAATGAAAAGGGTGAGGTCACCTCTAATGAAGAGGAAATCAAAACAATAATTAGGAATTATTTTGCCCAACTGTATGCCCATAAATTTGATAACCTTAGAGATATGGATGAATATCTACAAAAACATAAACTGCCCAGACTAACAGAGAAGGAAGTGAAATTTCTTAATAACCCCATATCAGAAAAAGAAATTGAGCAGGCCATCAACGAACTCCCTAGGAAAAAATCTCCAGGGCCAGATGGTTTTACATGTGAATTCTATCAAACATTTAAAGAACAACTAATTCCAATACTTTGTAGACTATTTGGGAAAATAGGTGAAGAAGGAGTCCTACCAAATTCTTTTTATGACACAAATATGGTACTAATACCCAAACCAGGTAGAGTTAAAACAGAGAAAGAAAATTATAGACCAATTTCTCTAATGAATATTGATGCAAAAATTTTAAATAAATATTAGCAAAAAGATTGCAGCAACTCATTACGAGAATAATACACCATGACCAGGTAGGATTTATTCCAGGAATGCAAGGCTGGTTCAATATTAGGAAAACTATTAGCATAATTGACCATATCAACAACAAAACTAGCAGAAACAATATGATCATCTCAATAGACGCAGAAAAAGCCTTTGACAAAGTACAACACCCATTCCTATTAAAAACACTAGAAAGCATAGGAATAAGGGGAACCTTCCTCAAAATTATAAATAGCATCTACCTAAAACCATCAACAAGCATTATTTGTAATGGGGATAAACTAGATGCATTCCCAATAAGATCAGGGGTGAAACAAGGATGTCCATTATCACCCCTATTATTCAATTTGGTTCTAGAAACATTAGCTGTAGCAATAAGAGAAGAAAAAGAAATTGAAGGAATTAGAATAGGAAAAGAAGAAACTAAATTATCACTGTTTGCAGATGATATGATGATTTATCTAGAGAATCCTAGAGAATCAAGTAAAAAACTACTTGAAATAATAAACAACTTTAGCAAAGTTGCAGGATATAAAATAAACCCACATAAATCCTCAGCATTCCAATACATTACTGACAAAGCCCAACAGCAAGAGATAGAAAGAGAAATTCCATTCAAAGTTACTGAAGGCACTATAAAATATTTGGGAGTCTATTTGCCAAGACAAACCCAGGGCCTATATGAACATAACTATGAAACACTTTTCACGCGAATAAAATCAGATCTAAATAAATGGAGAAATATCACTTGCTCATGGTTAGGCCGAGCTAATATAATAAAAATGACAATTCTACCTAAATTAATCTATCTATTCAGTGCCATACCAATCGAACTACCAAAAATTTTTTTTACTGAGCTGGACAAAATAATAACAAAATTCATTTGGAAAAACAAGAGGTCTAGAGTATCTAGGATATTAATGAAAAGACATGCTAGAGATGGTGGTTTAGCCACACCAGATATTAAACTGTACTACACAGCAGCAGTCATCAAAACTGCCTGGTACTGGTTAAGAAACAGGGGTGTGGATCAGTGGAATAGGATAGGTACACAAGTAGGTGAAATCAACAAGTTTAGCAATCTACTCTTTGATAAACCCAAAGAAGTCAGTTTCTGGGCTAATAATTCACTATTTCACAAAAACTGTTGGGAAAATTGGAAAATGGTAGGGCAAAAACTGGGCATAGACCAATATCTTACACCATATACCAAAATAAAGTCAAAATGGGTTCATGATTTAGGAGTAAAAGTTGATACTCTAAGTAATTTGGGAAAGCAAGGAATAGTTTACTTATCAGATTTGTGGAAAAGTAAAGAATTCATGACCCAACAAGAGATAGAGAGCATTACAAAATGCAAAATGGATAATTTTGATTATGTCAAATTGAAATGTTTTTGTACAAAAAAAGCCAATGCAACAAGAATTAGGAGGGAAGCAGAAAATTGGGAGAAAATCTTTGCAACTAGTATCTCTGATAAAGGCCTCATCTCTAAAATATACAGGGAGCTAAGCCAAATATATAGGAATACAAGCCATTCCCCAATTGAGAAATGGTCAAAGGATATGAACAGGCAGTTTTCAGAGGAAGAAATTAAAGCTATCTACAGGCATATGGAAAAATGCTCTGGATCGCTGCTGATTAGAGAAATGCAAATCAAAACAACTCTTAGATACCACATCTCTCCTGTCAGATTGGCTAAAATAACAAATCAGGAGAATGATAAATGCTGGAAAGGATGTGGGGAAATTGGAACATTGTTGCATTGCTGGTGGAGTTGCGAGCTGATCCAGCCATTTTGGAGGGCGGTGTGGAACTATGCCCAAAGGGCTATAGAAATGTTCATACCCTTTGACCCAGTAATACCACTTCTAGGGTTGTATCCCAAAGAAATCACGCAAGCGGGAAAAGGACCCATATGTACAAGAATATTTATAGCAGCTCTCTTTGTGGTAGCCAAGAATTGGAAAGCAAAGGGATGCCCATCAATTGGGGAATGGCTGAACAAGCTGTGGTATATGAAGGTGATGGAATACTATTGTGCCATAAGAAATGGGGATGATGCAGACTTCATAACAACCTGGAAAAACCTACACGACATAATGCTGAGTGAGCGGAGCAGAGCCAGGAGAACGTTGTGCACAGCCACAGATATGTGGATTCCGTGAGGACCAACCCTGACATACTGCGCTTCTCTCAGCAACCTAAAGGGGCAAGGACAAATCCAGGGGACTCACGATGGAGAATGCTATCTTCATTCAGAGAAAGAACTGCGAAGTTTGAATACAGACTGAGGCACACTACATGCTCGCCTTTTCTGCTTCTCTTTTGTTTTTGTTTTTAGGGTTTTTTTTTGGTTTTTTTGGTTTTTTTGGTTCTGTTTCTTCTTTCTCATGATTCATTCCATTGGTTATAATTCTTCTCCACGACTTGACTAGAGCATAAATTAATTCAATGCGAAGTTATACATGACAGTTATATGAGACTTCATGCCGTCTTGGGGAGGGAGGGGGGAGGGAGGGGAGAAAAACTGGAACTCAAAAATATGTAGAACCGTGTGTGGTAAACTAAAAATAAATAAAACACCTTTAAAAAAAAAGAAAAAGAAAAGTGAGCAAACAGAAATAAAAAAGAACAAGACTATAAAAAGCTACTATGGTGACAGGAATGATCAACACACAAGCTCGGAAGACATCTATGTCAAAACAACTACAAGCAAAACCTCAAAGAAAAAAATGTTAATTGGACACAAGCCCAAGAAGAATTCCAGGAGGAGCTCAAAAAGAAGTCAAAATTCAAAAAAGAGGCAAAGAAAAATTTAAAAAATAAATAAGAGTGATGCAAGAAAAATATGAAAAGAGAATCAACAATTTGACAAAAGAGGCGTGAAAATACTGAAGAAAATAGAGACTTAAAAACATACTTGGCCAAGTAGAAAAAGAGTTAAAAAGCTCACTGAAGAACATAATTCCTTAAAAATTAGAATTGGGCAAGTAGAAACTACTGACTCCATAAGACATCAAGAAACAATAAAATAAAGTTGAAATACTGAAAAAAATGTAGAAATATTTCATGACAAAAATGGCTTTAAAACTAGAACAAGGAAAATAATTTCAGAATTATTGGACTACCTCACAGCCATGACCAAAAAAGGGAACATAGACATCACCTTTTAAGAAATCATCAGGGAAAACTGACTGGATAGCCTAGAAACAGAGGGCAAAGTCTGATTATGTCTTAAAAGTGATACCAAAATAAAAACTCCCAAGAATATCATAGCCAAATTCCAAAGGTCCTTAGTCAAGGAGAAAATATTACAAGCAGCCAGAAAGAAATAATGCAAATATCATAGAGCCACAGTTAGGATTACACAAGAGTAACACCTTCTACATCAAAGGAGCAGAAGGCTTGGAATACGATATCTGAAAGGCAAAAGAGCTAGGATTACAACCAAGAATAACTTACCCAGCAAAACTAAGTATAATCCTTTGGGGGAAAACAGATACTTAATGAAATAGAGGACTTTCAAGCATTCCTGATGAAAAGAACAGAGCTAAATAGAAAATCTGACTTTCAAATACAAGACTCAAAAAAGCACATAAAGGTAAACAGGAAAGAGAAATCATAACAGACTTAATGTGGTTAACTATTACATTCCTATATGGGAAGATGATACTTGTAACCCTTAAGAATTATATAATTATTAGAGCAGTTAGAAAGAGTATGCAGAGGCATAGGGCACACATGTGAGTTGACTATGATGGTATGATCTCGAAAAAATTAAGGGGTTGTAATATCAACTAAGCTGGGACTTTCTTACTATTTTAAAATGATTATTTGTCTTTGATTGAGTCTTACTAGGTGCTAAGCCCCAGGCCCAAACCACTTCTATTAGGTGCTAAGCCTATGTGGGTGTGAATTGGTAACTAAGGTGGGGGATCCAGGTGGGGCCCATGAAGGGAGCTCTGATTATATCTTCGCTCCCAAGTAGGCCCAAAACCCCTAGCTATTAGGTGCTAAGTCAATGTGGGCGTGAAGCCCTCAAGGTCGTAGGGGGAGGTGCTAACTCCAGAGCCAATAGTAAGAGCTTAAGTTCTGGTTGTTCAGATGATGTTTGATGATGGCTAAAGAGTACATAAAAAGGGAAGACAGAGCTATTTGCTTAGGGCTCTCACTCTTGGTGGCGCACTGATGTGGAGACCCTGGGCAGCTGTAGAGTCTTCCGGCTTGTAAACCTGGATGTTGGGACTTTGTTAAACTCTGGTAACTATGCATTGAGATTTGAATCAGACAAGGTCCGTCTGTTGATGTTTGTAGTTTGTTTGTATTTGCTTTGAAACTCAGGGTGCTGGCTTTTCCCCCTGAACTGAGTGAATGATGTTTGCATACTTGATTAAAGTAAGATTGTTAACTTCTTAACATTGTTTTCCTTAGTAAAGCAAATCAAAATAACCTGGGCTTGCAACATTATGTGAGCTGGTTTTGGTTGGTTTTACACCCCCACAGCAGCTGCTACAACAGGGGTGAGGAAGAAGGATTCAGTGGGAGAAGGGGGAAGGGATACGAAGAATGGGGGAGATTGTCTTACATAAAAGAGGTGCAAAAAGAAGTGCTTTTAAAGTGGAGGGAGGAATAGAGAAGGCAGACAATACTAGAACCTTGCTTTCATTGGAATTGGTTCAAAGAGGGAATATCATACACACTCAATTCAGTTAGAAATCTATCTTACACAACCCAGAAAGAGGAGGGAAGGGGGCAAGGGAAGTGAGGGAGGATGATAAAAGAGAGGGTGGTTCAAGGGAGATGGTGATCGGAAGTAAAACAGATTTTGAGGAAGAACAGGGTAAAAAGAGAAAGAAAGAAAGAAAGAAAGAAAGAAAGAAAGAAAGAAAGAAAGAAAGAAAGACAGAAAGAAAGAAAGAAAAAGAAAGAAAGAGTAGGGAAAAATAGGATAGAGGGAAATGTGCAGTTAGTAATCATAACTGTGAACATGACTGGAATGAATGCACCCATAAAACGGAAACAGATAGCAGGATGGATTAGATACTGGAATCCAACAATATGTTGTTTATATGAAACACAATTGAGACCAAGAAAAACACACAGAGGAAAAGGAAGGGGCTGGATCACGATGTATTGTGCTTCAGCTGAGGTAAAAAAAAATCAGGGGCAATAATCATGATCTTAGACAAAGTAAAAACAAAAATATATCTAGTTAAAAAGAGATCAGCAAACTACATTTTGTTAAAAAAAAAGGTACCATACACAATGGATTGATATGATGGTATGCTCATGTATTATCATGTAATTTTTTTTCTTCCTGACCTATAGATGGCTACCATTAGGCACAAGTAGGTATATGTGTCTATGTACGTATGTATGTATGTATGTGTGTATGTATATGTAAGCATGTCTGTAAAACTATTCTATACATGCTTCTATTTATCGGTTACTCCTCTGGATGCAGATAGCATCTTTCTTCATATGCCTTTATAGTTCATTTATTATAGTTAAAATAACTTAACCACTCAAAGTTGTTCTTAAAAGAATGTTGCTGTTACTGTATACGGAGTTCTCTTAGTTCTACTCATTTCACTCTTAATTATCTCATGCAGGTCTTTCCTTTCATCTTGGTTGAAGAGGAAAATGACATTTAGATCTAAAGAAGTTTAGAAGCCCTTAAATTTCCAGAGACATGGGAAAACTGGGGGTAGGGCGGAGGAGGGACTTTTTAGATGGGTGTATAGATTAAGATTAGGAGAGTGGGGTGAATAGACAGGGAAGGGACTTTCAGAAGGTTGGATAAAATAAGGAATGAAAGGGTAAGGGGAAAGATAAAGCAACTGAGATAGGGTGAAAAGAGACGCTGAGAAAGAAAACAGTGAAGAAAAATAAGAGTGAAATTCAAAAATAGTAATTATAATTCTGAATGTGAATTAGAAAAAACATGATAAAATTCATTTAGAAAAACAAAGTCAAGAATAACAAAAGAAATAATGAAAAAATGTAAAGGAAAGAGGTTTAGCAGTACCAGATCTTAAAGTGTATTATAATGCAGTATTTTTTTTTTGAGAGAGGGAAGGCAAGGCAATTGGGGTTAAGTGACTTGCCCAGGGTCACACAGCTAGTAAGTGTCAAGTGTCTGAAGCTGGATTTGAACTCAGCTCTTCCTGACTTCAGGGCCAGTTGTCTATTCACTGCACCATCTCATTGCCCCCAAGACAGTTATTATTAAAACTATCTGCTACTGGCTAAGAAATAGATCAATGAATAGAGTAGACACTCCACTTACAACAGCAAATAAAATAATCTTGTGTTTGACAAGTGTAAAACTTAAGATTTTGATATAAGAACTCATTTTTGGTAAAAATTGTTGGGAAAACAATGATAGAAACTGGGCACAGACCAACATCTTACACCATTTACCAGGATAAGGTCAAAGTGGATACATAACCCAGATACAAAGAGAGACTTTACAAGAAAATTAAAAGAACATGGAACATATTACTTATCAGACTTTTGGATAGGTGAGCAATTTATGAATAAACAAGAGATAGAAAAGTTAGATGTATAATGGGTAATTTAGATTACATAAAATTAAAAAAGTTTTGTACAAATCAAAAAATGTAGCCAAGATCAGAAGGAAAGCAGAAAATTGGGGGAAAATTTTTGAGACAATTTATTGGATAAAGATGTCTACTTTGCTTTTAAAGCCCTTCACATTTCTGACCCAACTTGGCTGCTTAGACCTGGTCACACATTAGCCTCCTTCCTCTTCCCTTTATGTCATATTTCTCTCTTTGCCTGGAGTGTTCTGCCACGTCTGAAATTCTCTCCCTCTTCACCTCTATCTGGTAAAGCCTCTAGCTTCCTTCAAATCCCAGCTTAGACATTATGTCCTATAGGAGATTTTTCCTGATGACCTCAGTTGTCAGTACCCTCCTCTTAAAAATGGCTTTGTATTTTCCGTATGTATACATACATACACACATATATACATGTATATGTATATGTGTATGTATATGTATGTATGTATATATATATGTGTGTGTGTGTCTGTCTGTCTTTCTATAGATATGTGTGGGACAACAGACCACTGGCTCAAATAAAAAAAAACAGAGGTGTCTCGGTTTTCCCAAGGTAGGAACAAAACAGAAGCTTTATTTGATCAAGTCTTGCGAGAATTGGGCATCTCCCACTACCAGGGCGGAGATAGTAGTGAAGAGAGGCAAGGGGGAGAAGGCAAGCAAGGGGATGATATATATCCTTGCTCAAACAATTCTAAGAAATCCCACCCCAGAGGCTGGACCTCTGTCCCCATTTGCGGGGACAGGTGGCCTCACAATCTAACCAAGAATAAGTTTTACCCAATACCAGCACAGAAACTACAGAATTACCTTATAAGGAAACTTTAATATTAAGATGGCGGTTTGTGAGTAGGCTAGGGGAGGGGGAGAGGGGAATACCACCTGATTTCCCTGAAATCATATGATTTATAGGAAAACGAAACTTAGGCCTAGTGAGGTCCACATCCTAACTAAATTTGTACTATTTGAGTATCACCTTGCCTGAGTTATTCATAGGGAAGCTTTCACAATCTTGTATTCTATTCACAGCTGAGGTGACATCTACAAATCTAAAGAAGAAGGGGGAGAAAGACATTCCTAAAGGCTAATCAGATTCCCACAGACTCAAATTTATCCCATTTCCCTTTTCTCTAAATATTGATTCTCAAACATTAATTATACATATATATACATATACCCTGTGAAGTCTTCATACTTTATTCTCTCACTACCTCACACAGATAGATCTATAGCTATTTATCTGAATCTGTATTTATGTCTGTATCTATATTTTCATATACACAAATAAGTCTGCACAGGTAGCTAGTAACTAGATTGCTCAGTAGATAGAGCACTGAGCCTGGAATCTAGAAGCCCTGAATTCAAGTCCAGCCTCAGACACTTAAGAACTATGTGACCCTGGGCAAGTCACTTAATGCTGTTTGCCTCAGGTTCCTCATCAGTTAACTGAGCTTGGGAAGGAAATGGCAAACCACTCTAGTATTTTTGCCAAGATAACCCCAAATGGAGTCATGAAGAGTCAGACATGATTGAAACAATTGAACAGTAAAATCAATCTGTGTGTCTCCTTCTAGCTACCCTCCCTCTCATCTTCAGAGAATGTAAACTCTTTGCGTGTCAGGGTCTAGATTGGGTTAGCCTCTGTGTTCCCACTGCTTAGCACAGTGCTTGGCACAAAGTAAGTACTCCATAAAGGTTGGGTGGATTGAATCAAATTTTAAAGTAACTCCTCTCCATATTCCCAGACAACATATTTAAACAGAACAAAACAAGGCCACTGTAACAAAAATACCTGTAAAACACACAGTAATCATGTGTCTTCCCATATATAATAAGTAAGATTTTTTCTCTATAAGATTCTTTATCTCATTTCTTTTCTATTCCCTCAGTTTTGTTGGAAAAAAATCTCTTAATCCTTTGTTTTCCTTATATTAAGTAAGATACAGGACACTCTTGGTCTTGAGCCTCCGTGAGGCATCAAAATGAGTCTAGTTATCAAAAGTCATGCCAATGGAGCATTGGATCTGGTAGAGACTACCCCCACCAAAGATAGCTTATCCCTTGAGGGCCAGCTAAGCTTGTCTCAGGAAGGTACCTCCAGGTTGGCATCAGATCACTCACAGTGATGCACAAAAGGAAACAACAGCAGAACCCAGGTAGACAAACCTCCACTCCAAAGGAATACCCAGGCCAACATAGCAGGCAAGTGGCCGTACAGCTTCTGCTTGAAGACTTTCAAGAAGGAGGGTGCCATAACCACTCGAGACAGCCCATCCCCCCTTGGAATGCCTCTAATTGTTGGAAACTGTTGGCTAGTCAGATCAGGGAGTATTCACCTGCTTTTCCTGACATTTTCTGCCAAAATGTCCTGCTCCAGGTTTTGCCCCCAGCACCAAACAGAAAGGGTCTGATTCCTCTTCCATAGGACTTCTTTTCAAATACATCTAACAAGACAGTCAGAATGATAACAAGACAGTATGTTCCTCCTGAATCATTCTCCAAGTGAAGTCCCTCAACTAATCCCAATATAATATAGACTAAAACCTCCACACCCAACACACTCACTGCTCTCCTCTGGTAATTCTTCAGTTTCTCATTGTTCTTTGTAAAGGATCACTGTGGTGATCCAAAAGTGAACAAAGTACTCCATATATGACCTTATGAGGGAAGACTACAAAGAAATCTTATTTTTCAAAATGACACCATTCTTAATTCAGTACTAAGGTGCATTAAGTGTTCTGGTTATTGAAGACCATCTTGTAGAGAGGTGGTAATTTGTATTGATGGAAAGAGTGTTCTCACTGAAAAAATAGCAAAGTTTGATTTTATGAGGAGGAGATGAACTTAGGAACCACATAAACATGTTTGCAAATCTTGTGTGTTCCCCAGAGTCTCATGCCTTGCTCTACTCCAATAATTCTTCTCAGCATGGGCACACCTTTGAATTCCATGCTTTCACTAAATACTATCTCTGAAAGCAAAAATGGCCTGGGGTAGGGCCTAAAAAGGGCAAAGAAGGATTGGCTGAGATGAATCTTTTAGAGATTGGTACTGTGTTATATGTGGCTAAGATTGGTTTAAAAAGGTTTTAATTAAAGCCATCATGAAATTAATTCATTGTCTTACTAATGATCAGGAAAAATGATTCTAAATTCCAAAGTGCATTAAGAGATGAAGATTTTACAAACCCTCTTTTTAGCTTGGTAGATATCATGATATGGACTCTTGACAGCCTTTTTTTCAAAGTTAAGTGATGCTTAAGAAAATATTTGCAAGTTAGGAAAACTAGACAGGAATATACAACTTTCAAAAATTGTGACAGCCCTACTAAGACAGAATGATGTAGTGAGATAGGAGATCACCTCAAAATTACTTTGAATCCCCCAAAGAAGGATGTTAACAAGGTGGGGGGAAGGGAATAACCATTCTGGGTGCTATGATTATTTCTGATCCTTCCTAATTGTGCCTCCTATTCTTCTTCTTCAAAAAAAATACTCTACAAGGTAGAAGCACTTATTGTAGTTACATAAACCTACCTATTTGGACCCCAAATCTTCCTTCCTCTCTAGTAATCTAAACAACAACAACAACAAAAACATATTGCATTCCAATTATGTTTTAAACACCATAGAAAGAATAAAGAGTCCAGCAGGGTGTCTGTCCTTCACCTTGGCATTTACTGTCAAAGGAGGGCAGTGAAATAGATTCTGTGTCTAACCCGTTAGGCTCTATATGGAATTTGACAGAAGAATAGAATAGTTTCTGTCTTTCCTCCAAAGAACTTTATAATTTTGGGGGGGGGTAGTCAAATAGACAAGCATAATCAACTACAGAACATGATAGGGCCTATAGTCAATAATGGAGATGAGCCATTGGTTTTCACAAAAAGGTAGTTGGATATAATGGAAAGCACAACAATGTTGGAAATATAACTCAACTCATGCCACCAACACCTATTAGTTGGTGATTTCGGGGGGCTGGTCACTTGTCCTCCTCCCCTGATGCTCAGATTTCTCATGATTAAGTTGAGGGTAATAATAATAACCATGGCCCACGATTATCTAGGTTTGCTGTAAGGATGAAAGGAACGATGCACGAAGATAGAGCGTGGCACAAAGGGTCATGTGTGGTCATTAAAGGTGATGTTTTTACTTAACTGTTCTTTCATCACAAGACAGGGTCCAATCTGAATGGGGTGGGAGGGTTCCAGACATGACTGTCATGTAATGAGAAAAGCATAAATAAAACTTTTTAAAAAGAAATGTGATATATCAAAACCTTATTAAATGATGCTTAACATCACAAATAATGAGAAACAGATTCAAAAAGCCCACAGATTTCACTTCAAAACCAGGAGACTGGCAAATATGAGAAAAGATGAAAATTGTACATGTTGAAGGGGCTATGAAAAGACAGAAACACTAGAATACTGCTGGATGAATTGTGAATTGGTCCAACCATTATGGAAAACAATTGGGAGTTGTATTAGAAAAGTCACATAACTGTCCAAATTCAATTAAGTTTAATAAACATTTTTAAGTACGTACTATGTGCTAGGCATTGTCCCAAGTGCTGGGGATAGAAATAAGAAAAAAAAGTTTCTGGCCCCAAAGTGCTTACAATCTAATGAGGGAAAACAACACACTAAAGGAAGCTGGAAAGGTGGGGGGACACCAGAGAATAACCAGCTTGGGGGGGCATCTTGTTCCATGGAGTTGAAACCACAACAGAACAGCAGATTCAAAGTGGAGTGTATCATATAGTTTAAATTAAGACTTTTAATTTTTAGTTTACAACACTCAGTTCTGCATGATTTTGAGTTTCAGATTTTCTTACCCCCAACCCACCCTCCCTCCCAAGATGGCATGGAATCCGATATATCTTCTACATATAACTTCACATTAAACTTATTTACACAATGGTCAAGTTGTAAAGAAGAATTATGACCAATGGAATGAATCATGAGAAAGAAGAAACAAAAACAAAAAACAAAAACAAAAGAGAAAAAAAAGAAAAAAAAAGGAGAGCAAATAGTTTGCCTCAATCTGCATTCAGACTCCATAGTTCTTCCTCTGGATATAGATACCTCTCTCCATCATGAGTCCTTTGGAGTTGTCTTTGAAACGTTTATTGCTGAGAAGAGTGAAGTCTATCAAGGTCACAGAATATCACAGAATCAATATATCTGTGATTGCATATAATGTTCTCCTAGTTCTGCTCTTCTCAAGCAGCATTATATTGTGCAGATTTTTCCAGGTAATTATGAAGTCCATATCTTCCCCATTTCTTATAGCACAATAGTATTCCATTACATTCATATACCAGAATATGTTCATCCATTCCCCAATTGAAGGGCATGCCTTTGATTTGCAATTCTTTGCTACTACAAAAAGAGCCACTATAAACATTTTTGTACATATGGGTCCTTTTCACACTTGTGTGACCTCTTTGGGATACAGCCCTAGGAGTGGTATTGCTGGGTCGAAGTGTATGCACATTTTTGTAGCCATTTGGGCCTATTTCCAAACTGTTCTCCAGAATGGCTGGATCAGTTCACAACTCCACCAACAATGTAACAGTGTTCCAATTTTCCCACGTACTCTTCAGTATTAATCATTTTCCTGTTTTGTCATTTTAGCCAGTCTGACAGGAGAGATGTGGTTCCTAAGAGCTGTTTTGATTTGCATTTCTCTAATCAGTAATGATTTCTAAATTTTTTTAGTGTCATCCTTTATTTCTAAATCATGAACCCATTTTGACTTTACTTTGGTATATGGTGTAAGATATTGGTGTATGCCCAGTTTCTGCCCTACCATTTTCCAATTTTCCCAGCAGTTTTTGTGAAATAGTGAATTCTTAGCCCTGAAGCTGGATTCTTTGGGTTTATCTAAGAGTAGATTGCTAGTCATTGACTACTGTGTCTTGTGTACCTAATCTATTCCACTGATCCACCACTCTGTTTCTTAGCCAGTACCAAGTATTTTTGATGACTGCTGCTTTATAGTACAGTTTAATATCTGTTATGGCTAGGTCACCTTCCCTAGCATTTTCTTTTCATTAATTCCCTAGATATTCTAGACCTCTTATTCTTCCAGATGAATTTAGTTATTATTTTATCCAGCTCTGTAAAATAAATTTTTGGTAGTTCAATTGGTATGACTGCGAATACATAAATTAATTTGGGCAAAATTGTCATTTTTATTATATTAGCCCAGCTTAACCATGAGCAACTGATACTTTTCCATTTATTTAGATCTGACTTTATTTGTGTGAAAAGTGTTTCATAATTATGTTCTTATAGGCTCTGGGTTTGTCTTGGCAGTTAGACTCCCAAATATTTTATAGTGCCTACAGTAACTTTAAATGGAATTTCTCTTTCTATCCCTTGCTGTTGGGCTTTGTTAATAATATATAGGAATGTCGAGGATTTATGTGGGTTTATTTCATATTCTGCAACTGTGCAAAAGTTGTTTATTATTTCAAGTAGTTTTTTACTTAATTCTCTAGGATTCTCTAAGTAAATTATCATATCATCTGCAAAAAGTGATAATTTAGTTTCTTCTTTGCTTATTCCAATTCCTTCAATTTCTTTTTCTTCTCTTATTGCTACAGCTAACATTTCAAGTACCAAATTGAATAGTAGGGGTGATAATGGAAATCCTTCTTTCACCCCTGATCTTATTGGGAATGCATCTAACTTATCCCCATTACAAATAATGCTTGTTAACGGTTTTAGGTAGATGCTATTTATACTTTTAATGAAGACTCCATTTATTCCTATGCTTTCTAGTGTTTGTGATAGGAATGGCTGTTGTGTTTTGTTGAAGACTTTTTTCTGTGTCTATAGAGATGATCACATGGTTTATGCTACTTTTGTTGTTGATATGATCAATTATGCTGATAGTTTTCTTAACATTGAACCAGCCTTACATTCCTAGAATAAGTCCTAGTCATAGTGTATTATTCTCATGATAAGTTGCTGTAATCTTTTTGCTAATATTTTATTTAAAATTTTTGCATCAATATTCATTAGGGAAATTGGTCTATAATTTTCTTTCTCTGTTTCGACTCTTCCTGGTTTGGGTATTAGTACCATATTTGAGTCATAAATAGAATTTGGTAGGACTCCTTCTTCACCTATTTTCCCAAAAAGTCTATAAAATATAGGAAATAATTGCTCTTTAAATGTTTGATAAAATTCACATGTACCATCTGGCCACGGAGATTTTTTCCTAGGGAGTTCCTTGATGGCTTGCTCAATTTCTTTTTTCTGAGATGGGGTTATTTAGGTATTTTAGTTTCTCTTCTGTTAACCTGGGCAATTTATATTTTTGTAAATATTCATCCATTTCCATCAGGTTGTCACATTTACGGGCAAACACTTGGGAAAATAATTCCTAATTATTATTTCAATTTCCTGTTCATTGGAGGTGAATTTGCCCTTTTCATTTTTGATACTGGTAATTTGATTTTCTTCTTTTTTTAATCAAGTTGACCAAATATTTATCAATTTTATTGTTTTTTTTTTCATAAAACCAGCTCTAGGTTTTGTTTATTAATGTAATAGTTTTCTTGATTTCAATTTTATTAATCTCTCCTTTGATTTTCAGTATTTCTAATTTGGTATTTAGTTGGGGATTTTCAATTTGTTCTTTATCTAGCTTTTTCAGTTGCATGCCCACCTCATTGATCTCCTTTTTCTCTATTTTATTCATGTAAACATTTAGAGATATAAAACTTCCCCTAAGAGCTGCTTTTGCTGCATCCAATAAATTTTAATATTTTGTCTCATTATTGTCATTCTCTTGAATGAAGTTATTAATTGTTTCTGTGATTTGTTCTTTGGCCCACTCATTCTTTAGAATTAGATTATTTAGTTTCCAATTAATTTTTAGCTTATTTTTACCTGGTACTTTCTTACAAATAATTTTTATTGCATCACAATCTGAAAGGATGCTTTGACTACTTCTGCCTTTCTGCACTGGATTGTGAGGTTTTTATGCCTTAGTATATGGTCAATTTTTGAGTATGTGCCATGTACCACTGAGAAAAAAGTATATTCTTTTTTGTCCCCATTCAGTTTTGTATTATATTCTTTAATATGATGAAACCACAACTAGACTTATACCCTCAGGAGACAAAAAGCTGTTGGAAACATCCCACAGATACAAAACTCTTTATAGAATTTTTTTTATTTTATCAAGAACGGGAAGGAAAGTGATTTCCCATTAATTGGCAAACAGGTAGAGAGATTAGGGCGTATAAAGGTAATGAAGAAGTGATGAATATGAACAATTCAAGGTAATAGCAAGGTATTGGGATGTTTTAAAAGTTCAAGAGACAAAATTTCTGGGTAATTAATCATTTTCTATAAAGGCTGGCATGTTGTTAGTAAAATGGGTCAAATGCCAAAGACTCCTAACTGCAGTAGGCTTACAATTCATATGGCTTTGGAAGAATGGATGTTCCTGAGGATGGCAATCAACAAGAGAAAATAAATATTAAAATAAGAGTTGCTCTGTCTTATAATGATGGTCTTGAAAAGCACCCCCATGTAGGTCAAAGAGACTCATCAATTTCCATATCACCTGTCTGGCAAAAGGGAGAAACCACATTTTCCCATACATGTCTGAGTAAACACAACAAGCAGGAATCCACCCATGGACCTACACTTAAATTTCTATTACTGTCTTTGATTAGATCTTAATCATTCTGGCTGCATAAATCTTTTAGAAAGGTTTCCAACACTGGTTGATTTCTGGATAAGAAAGTAGAAAGGGGGGAAAGCCTTGGTCTTGATTCAATAATTAGTTATTAATATGAGAGAGAAGTAATACTTTCTCTCAATATATAGAACTGATATAGAGCAAAGTAAAAACAAAATCCAGTTGAATGATTCACACAATGGTCATGATAATGTAAAGTAAAATATCACTTTAAGACATCAGAAACAAGCCCCTTAACCAATAGGTGGTGAACTAGACACATATAATGATGACTATATTGTCAGTATTTCTTCGCTACAGGAATGAGTTTGAAGGGTGGGGAATATGGTCACTGGAAAGTGAGACTGGTATAAAAAGTACTAGTAAAAGATGAAAAAAATGACTAAACTGTAGACCATGGGCTGGATTTTGATTCCTGACAAAATTCTAGTATGTATTAGCAAAGGGATAGTGAGAATTTTAAAAGGGCATGAAGATCTCAAAGAGCCAGCATGTCTTCATCAAGAAAATGTCACACTGACTAATCCTTTTTTTCCTACTTTAACAGGGTCACTAAGCCAGTAGGTTCGGATAATGAGAGTGCTATCATTTGCCTAAATGGGGCTTCCCAGATATTCCTCTGAAGAAGATTGTTGGAGATGTTAATGGACTCTAAGCTCAACATGAGCCAACAATGTGATATCACAGCCCAGAAAGCTAAAATAATCGGACATTTCATGAGGAAAAGCATGACTTCCATGAATAAGAAAATGATAATTCTCTTATCTTCTGCTCTGGTCAGACCAGTGTGTGAAGTTCTGGGAACCATATTTTAAGGGCAGTGAAACCCTTGAGAGCAAACAGAAGAAGGCAATGGGATGATGAAAGGAAGGAAGACTTGAGTCCGCATTACATAGGGATCAATTGAAGTAGTTAGGGATATTTGACTCAGGCTCTTCACTTCCCAATTAGACTTCAAGTACTTTGACAGCAGGGATTGCCTTTTAGCTTTCTTCATATCTCCAGTGTTCATCATGTGCCTGGTATGTAGTAGAAGATCTCTAAATGGTTATGGACTGAACGAAAATAATACTTGGGACTGGGAGATGGAATGATAAATGTCATCAGGAATTTTAAAAGCTGTTCAGTTGAAGAGGATTTAAACACATTCTGTTAGACTTCAGAAGTAAAAAGTGTGATACAAATATGCACATTTAGACTAAATAAAAGCTTCCTAATAATTAGAATTTCCCCCAAAGTAGACTGGGCCATTTTACAAGATAGTGGCTTCCTCCTTCATTAAAAGATTTCACACAAAGGGTAGATGACATGAGACCTTATTGTCATTCTTTTCAATGATTCTGAGAACTCAGATTTGAAGCCTCAGTCATATGCTTAACTCTTCAGTGTCCCTTCTCCCATTTCCAATGTGTTGTCACATCTTCACCATTCTTGCTCTATCATGTATGTCCCATCCCTCCCCTTCTATCCACTCATGCAGCTTCTCATAATTTCTTCCTTGTGCCCTTGCCTCAGCCTCCTAATTGATCATCTGGACCCAGGCTTTCCTGTCCACACAGTTAGCAAAATTATTTTCTTGAAGTGCCATCAAGACTGTATCGGTCTCTTATTTAAGAAGTTCTAGTGGCACCTGCTTGCCTCTAGGATCAAATAGAAGTTCCTTTTCCTGACCTTTAAAATCACTCCGGGATCTGGCTCCAGACTTCCTTTCCAAAGTTTTTAGACAGTATTCCCTTTCACACACTCTAAACTCTCTAGCCAAACCAGCCTCTTTGCTGTGCCTCACATATGATGCTGTCCCTCCTCTGCCTCTCTGCTCAGGTGATCCTCATGCCTGTAATGCATGCCTTGAGAATCTCTGCCTCCTGGCTTGTCTGGCTTCCTTGAAGTTTCAGCTAAAATCTTACCTCCTAGAAGAAATGTTCCCCAGTTCCTCTTAATTTTTGTGCCTTTTCTCTGTGACTACCCCTAATTTATCTTAAATATATCCTTTGTTGTATACAGTTGTAGGGATTTTAAGCCCTTTGAAGAAAAGGACTATTTTTGCCTCTTTTTCTATTCCTAACATTTAGCACAGTGCCTGGCACTTATTAGATACTTAATAAATTCTTGTCCACTTGACTTAGCTATCTCTCCTACCTTTATGTCATATGTATATTTGCTTAGAATATCTTCTATGCTTTTATTGTTTAAAACATTTAAGAACCCAGGAGATCCTCCTGCAGGATAGGTCCCCAAATCTGTCTCCCAAAACATCTACCACAATCCTCTTAAAGGAAGCATGTAAGATTTGCAAGCGTCAAACATCTACAGAGGCTACAAGCCTTTAATCTCTCATTGCTGACTCATAATGACATCATACACTATATTTTCTCCATCTTTTCTATGATCATCTTTATATTGAAATCACTGTACATTTCTGTACCTCCTCATCTTTTAGAATAGACACTGGCATTTAAGTGGGGGTCTAAAACTTAGGAGGTAACTTTCTTTTGTTGTCTGTAAGCTTTCTGAGAGGAGGGTTTATTTCATTCTTGATATGTGTGTCAGTAGCACTTAGCAGAGTATTTGGTACATCGATAATGTATGCACCAAGTACCAATGTTATTAATGTACCATTAATAAATGTTGGTCACTTGACTGATTGGTTTCATTTAGGGTGAGAATATCAAAACTGGTGTGATTCCATTTCTTGAGTACTCACATTTAGTGGTATGAACTGCTTAATTAATCTTCCTAGACTTTCTAAAAACTAGGTTATCCTTTGAACTCTACATTCACTTTCATGACACTTTGTTTTCCCTTCTGAAGTGGCAGAGATTCCATAGGAATGAGAACTCTTTAGGATTTTTCATTATGTCTCAGCTCATCATGATGAAGTGATTCATCACCAAATCATTGGGATATGAATAATGAGCCTTACCATACTTAGCTAACATCATCCTCAGAAAGCAGATGTAGTCTGTTGCCAGAATCATTCTCAAAGACCTTCCAGCTTGGTAGACAGTTTGGTAGGGTGGTAGCTAGAGAGCAGGACTGGAGACAGGAAGACCCAAGTTCAAATTATGCCTCAGACACTTACTAGCTATGTAACCCTAAGCAAGTTGCTTAATCTCTTTCAGCCTCAGTGTCCCCTTTGACAAAATGGTGCTAACAATTGAATTCACCTCATGGGATTACTTTGAGGATCAATAGAGATAATAGTTTCTCTATCGTCAACCATTTACTAAAGGTTTGGCCCACAGAAACAAACAGAATCAGTTTCCCCCTTAACTGAATGTTTGTCCAAAGAACAAACAGAATGGGCTTCCCCATTACCAAAGGTTTGTTTAAGAACAAAAAGATTGGGGCTTACCTTACAAAAGGTTTGTTCAAGAACAAACAGAATGGGATTCACCTTACCAAAGGTATGACCAAGGAACAAACAGAATCAGACTGTACATGTGCTATAACATGCTTATTTATTCTCTTTAAGCCAGATGGAGTCAGAAAACAATTCTGAACTCAGGGAAGCTGAAGGAGACCCTTTATATACTTAGATCAATCCCAAGTCAGGATGCTATGTCAACCAGAATTATAATCTCCATGTGTGTTAACCATAATATGAGAAAGGGATTTCTTAATAGGATAGGTTTTAAATGCAATAAGTTAAGAGAATGTTAAGATGTCAATTGAAATTATAGATCCAAGATGTCTCTGTTTCTTTTATCATTAACATGACATATTATAACATAAGAAAAATCCCATTATTTAAGAGGGTGCCTGGTTCAAAGCACCTTGTCCTTGGCAGTCATAAACAGAAGAAGGTTCCTGGTCAGCTTCATCTGGACTTGTAGTTCCTGAAACAAGAAAGGGCATTTTGGGTTCACTCAGAGAACAAAGCAAAGCATCTCTGTTATGCCAGAGCATATAAAGCATTATGGTAGGTCTTTCTCTTGATTGACCAATCCAGGTTTTAGGCCTTTTTCAGGTGATGGGGGGCCCAAAATGCCTCTCTCTCTCTCTGTCTCTCTGTCTCTGTCTCTGTCTCTCTCTCTCTCTCTCTCTCTCTCTCTCTCTCTCTCTCCATCTCTCTCTCTGTCTCTCTGTCTCTCTCTCTGTCTCTCTCTGTCTCTCTCTCTGTGTCTCTCTGTCTCTCTTTCTCTGTCTGTCTCTCTCTGTGTGTGTCTCTCTCTCTCTCTATCTATCTCTCTGTAATAATGGAGCTTGTTTCACTTAGTTATGCATATTTGTTATAATGATTTTTTTCTTTTCTTTTTAATGGGTTGAAAGGTGGCAGAGAGAGAAAATGAGTTTCTGTTCATTGCAAAATCCTTTAGAAAATAGAGAAACAGTGGGGGATGCTCCACATCCTTTTGGATGAGGTCACTGTACTGTTGGTTTTGCTCCATTGTCTTACTTTCTTATGAGACTTCTCTCAGATTGGGAGGAATCTGTAAATATAATAAACAAAACATATTGATTTAACATTTAAAAATAAATAAAATCAGCCCTTATTTAATAGTCACATAATCTTTCACACTTGAGATATTAAAAGCTTTATGGAAATCTGAAAGAAAGAAAAAGCCTACATAAATTACTATCTACACTGTTGAAGCACATACCCACATCAATGAGGTTTATCTCATGGGATCGAAGCCACATAGATTTGAGAGAAGGTTGTCAAGTTCCCCTATTGAAATATTCTCCTTTAATGACTTTTGCAATGAAGAATCACTAACCATAAATACTGAGCTTCCTTTTTCTCCAAAGATACACTGCCACCCCTGTGGTGACTGTTGTGTCTCTGAATGTATTCAAAGCTCAATATCCAGCTTCAGACATCAGCTGAGGGCGGCATCCCATGTTGATGACAAGCTGCCATGACATGCCATCCCTTTTCTTATTAATCACCTCCCTCTTCTCTTTCTATTTGTCAGTATCTAGCATGGTTTCTGAATTTCTTAATCAGCAAACTCAACTTTGCAAAGAAAACAGTTTACACGTGGATTGAGGGCACCACCATTCCACTTAGGCAAGAAAACAAATAACATCAGTTGGTCCTTTCAACAGGTCCCACAGTGTTATGATAAAGTAGGCTTGAACAAGCAATCATAACTGTCAGAGACGGGCTGATTCTGCATTTCATCATGATAGCAAAGGCAAGGGAATGGATTTAGTGAAAATGTTTGCATACTTTTTATTCATATGAAGTCTCTCTTCTTCAATCATTTCTCAGATCAGAGTCCCATTATTTTCATATTGGCATGCCTTAGGAAAATGGCTTGTCGATTTAGCCAAGAAAAAGAAAAAAGAAAACCAGGTGACCACTGTGGCCTACTTGAGAAGAAAGTTTACTTTGCCTTGGAAATATCCATTTGATAAAGTCAAACCATGAAAAGAAATGCTGAATAAGGAAGAAAGTTGTGGCATACAGTAGAAACAGCATCATTTAAAAATGATTAAAATCAAAGAATGAGCCTTATGTGATCTTAGAGCCAGGTTTGGATCCAGAAGAGCAGTTTCAATGCAGCCTCAGTCACTTACAATGTGACCATGAATCCAATCATTGAACATCTCTAACCTTCAGTTTCCTCGTCTGTGGATAATGACAACTATTGTCTGTTTTTCGCAAAAGATTGTGAGCCTCATGTGAGTTAAATTATGTGAAATACTTTGCACACTTTAAAGGTGTCCTATAAACATCAGTTACCATCATCATCACCAATCAACAAGCATTTAATTGCTTACTAAGTGTGTGACACTGTGCCAGGTACTAGAGCTACAAAAAGGGAATGGTATTTCCTGCCCTCAACAAGCTTATGTTTTATGGGGGAAATATGTATATATGTGTGTGTATGCACACACACACACACACACTCGCTCGCTCACTCACAAAATAAGTGCAAGGTAAATTTTTGTGAGGAACCAAGAGAAGTGAAAGGGATCAGGGAAAGGCCCCATGGACAATGTTCAAATGTGATCAAGTTTTAAAGGAAACTGAGGAGGCCTCCACAGGGCAGTATTTAAGGCAGGGCTTTTGTACAAGGCAATTTTACACAGGTACAGGCAGAACTAGATGGCTACTGAGATTCCTCCCTCGTGAGTCACTCTGCTACTTAAGGACATTAGTCTGTGGGGCTTCATTGTCTCAGTTACCCAGCAGGAATTCTATGTTCCAATTACAGACAATGGTCACTACCCTTTCGCTGTGCATTTAATAGCTAACAATTAATAATGATCATTTAATCATAACAATAACATCTCACTTTGATCCCTGCCAAGCTGGGGAGGTAGATGCCATTATTAATCCTATCTTATGTTTGAGGAAACTGAGATGCAGAGAAGTCAAGTAGATTGACCACCCAACTGTCAGAAAGTTGCTATTATTTTTAAATAAGTTAATTTATTTATTTTTAATGTTCAACATTCACTTCCATAAGTTTTAAATTTTCTCCCCCTCCTTACCCTCCCCCTCCCCAAGGCAGCATGCAGTCTGATAGAGAATATACAACCACATTCCTATTAAACGTATTTTCACATTAGTCATGTTGTACAGAAGTTAAATTAATGGGAGTAACCATGAGAAAGAAAAATATAAAACAAAAGAAAAAAAGAAAACAGTCTGTTTCAATCTGCATTCAGACTCCGTAGTTCTTTCTCTGAATGTGGATGGCATTTTCCATTATGAGTCCTTTGGAATTGTTTTAGGTCCTTGCATTGCTCAGAAGTGTTAAGTCTATCAAAGTCAGTCATTGCACACTGTTACTGTGGACAATGTTCTCCTGGTTCTGCTCATGGAAAGTTCCTACTAAAACCTAAGTAGGTCTTAAGTTAGAGGTAGAGAATTGCCTGTCATTGGGGGTTGGACACCGTTGAAATAAGTAAGTGATTTAGGAAGGTTGTGCTATTCCTATCGCAGGGAATGTTCAATTATTTCATTTATCTCCCTCATAGAATCTTTAGATGCTTTCGTGAATCAGCTAAAGTATCATGTTTTTTTTTTTCCCAAGGCATTTCCTGATGTCTCCATCTAGTTTTTAATATTTCTCTTGAAAGTAGAAATCATATTGTGTTACTGTATATATTTTGTATCTAGTAGCAGAAAGAAAATCATCCTGTAAACCAAGAAGATCTGAGTTCAAATCCTACTTCTGCCACACGTTAGCTGTTTGACGCTGAGCAAATCCCTTAAAGTCAGTGTTCTGAGAGACCTACTAAGACCATAAGTTGCAGACAAAATGCTGACCTGCATTAGGAGATATGGTTCTTTCACCTGGAAGTTCCCTATACTAGTGAGATAAACCACTGGTTCAGTCCTTAGGCCCATATTCTGTATCCACTTATCTTAGTACAATTCATTTTCCCCAATAAAATATAAACTCTCTGAGGGAAACAACTATTGAATTTTGGTTTTTGAACCCCAAGAAAATCAGCTACAGTACCTTGCATATTGAAAAAGCCAATTAAGTCCAATGGGATTGATTTCAAAACAAAAAAACAAATATCAAATTGGTATTCCCATTTGTTGGGGCAGGTTCCAGGGCAGCCTTAAAAATGTCATAGAAATTGACTCAATGATTTCTAAGAGCCTTTCCAGCCCTTGGGTTCTAAGAAGGATGAATTCCTCTTCTATATCACACATACACACACATATACATATATACATGTATGTATACGTGTGTATATACATATATATGTGTGTGTGTGTATATATATATAGATAGATATACATACATATATACATATAGAGAGGGAAAAAGGGAGAGAGAAAAAAAAGAGAGAGAGAGAGAGAGAGCTCTTCAGCTTTGGATCAGATATCATCTCACATGGGATCAGTATAGCTTTTGTATTCTCCATCTCACCTTTTCAGATACCACAATGTTTAGAAACTATTCACTTTATCCATCCTGTCAAATTCAGTTAGGGGGGACACTTTCCTTGTAGTTCAAATGGGTGCCCATGCCTGACTTTCAGTCTAGATGACAGTTTGCAGCCAACTTTGTGTCTGGCTGACTCCCAGGGTTCTGATAACTACATTTGGAAGGGCACATCTGAAAAAGGAGTGGGCTGTATAAATTGTATTTAGAAGTGTGTACATTTGGAAATTTAATGGGGCCCATAAATCATGCCAGGACACCTACAATGATGATTTCATAGATCATGTAATTGTCGCAAGCAACTCTTCTTGATGACTCTTGTCTCCAAACTTGTCACACAGTCAGTTAGTAAAGCTATTTAGATCATTTAAAATTTAGCCCAATTTTCAGCCAGTGATTTATTTGGTGTTTATTACTCCATTTTGACATCTTCCACCATTTCTTCTGTGCACACACAACACAAACAGCCTCACCTTTCCAGTCCTTGCAGAGGCATCATTTACAGTTTGAAAGGCATATCTGAAAAAATACATTACCTTTAAAGAGTGAGATTCATCATAACTGAGTTCATACGTCTGATAGCCAAAAAGCCCCATTTCATTCCCCAAGAAAAATTGTGTCTGTCGGTGTAAACAGAATACATTACCCTCTTTTAATAACCATTCTTAAGTATGCTGCTGTATTACTTTTCCACAGCTGTATTCCAATAAAAGCCATAGAGTAATTGCCAGTTCTCCTGTCTAATAGGTTCATTATTCTTTTGCCATAATTGCAGCTATTAAATGTTCAATTGTTATATTTCCACTCCTACGTTTACTTAGTGTTACATTTTATAATGGGCCATGTCATTACAGCACCCCAGTGGCCATGGCTGTTGTTCAGAGGATTTCTAAAAGTCAATGAGATCCATTTGAAATACGACTCCACTTTTGATTTGCTCAAACATCTTCTCTATCCTACCCTACCCCTCCTCCACGAGGCCCGTTTCTAGTCCTCCTAGGAAAAAAATGCTCTTCAGAAGGTTGCATTCCCTGTCAGCTCAAGAATATGACTTCTGCAGGAAGGTATAAAGTCACGGCTTTGATATTTCTAGCCACCACTTCTTCACTTTTATGCCCCAATTCATACATAAAAAAGTGATCAAGCAAAGATTTAACTAAAGAAATTAACACTTAAAACTTAATGGCTTTTTCAAGAGTTCCGATTTATCATCTGTCATGTTAAATTTGTTGGGCTTTTCCGTCAATTGAAAGATCCATCAGCCCCAGTTATTATAATGTTAACCTCAGGTTATGGTAATAAAGTCAATGTCTTTTACCTTTATGGCTTTCCATTCCTAGAGATGTGTCCTCCAAAGACCTGGGCTCACCTATCCTAATATGGCAGACAATATGACGACAAGGAACAGAAGTTACGTAAACCAAGAAGGGGAGAAGGAAAGAACATGGTCTTCTTTGATACAGCTCTTGTACTGGAATGCCACATATTATACTGTTGTTGGTGGTGGTTTTTAAATTTGTTTGTTGGGTTTTTTAAACAGTCACTGGACAAGAGTGAGGGCTTTTTTCATGCTGCCTGGTTTGTCTTTAGCACTGAGGTGTTAGCCCAATCCCTTGTCTTGGCCATCCCTCACTTTAAAAGAGCTTCCTAATCAGCTCATCATCTACTAATCATCATTTTTAAGGTTACTTTACTTCCCTCTCATTCAATGCATTAATTTTATTTCTTTCTGAGGTTGATAATTATTTTTGCAGACAATGGGAGAGCAGGGTGATTTTATGGAAGTCATGCAAGCTCCATGTTTTGTTTTGTTTTTAAGACAGCGTCCGCAGGACCATGTCAGGGAACAGAGGAATACTAAGATAGAGAAACCTAAGCACACATGGATAGAGGGATGGTCAGTGTTGGACTAGCCCCTAAAGGTTGCTTCTCATCAAACATTTAAGGATCTGGTTGATCTGTGATCTAGCCTGACCTATTCTCTTTCAGTTATGAAATTACTCAATAGCCTCCACAACAAACATCGACAAACATGAAGCAAATGTAACTTCTAATGGGATCAGTTTCCTTATTTGTGACATGAGGGAGCTTGCTGAGATGGCTCCTGCTGTCCCTCCCCACTCTGAATCTATGATCTTATTATGGCAAAAGCTGTACCCTGTGTGTAGGCTGGAGATAGCATTGTGTGGCTTGAAGGAAACAGATTACACATCTCTAGGTTCTTCTTCTCCCCCTTTTCCAAAGGAAATTTTAATTCCTATCAGAAGGAAGACAAAAGGTTAGGGCCAGTTTTTGATCACCTTTCTTTTCTTGGATATGTGGTGGGGGAGTAATCACATTAGCAGTAGGTATATCTGGGGGCAGAGCCAAGATGGCAGCTGGAAAGCAGGGACTAGCATGAGCTCCCCGCTGAGCCCCTCCAAAAACCTATAAAAAATGGCTCAAACCAAGTCTAGAACTGCAGAACCCAGAAAATAGCAGAGGGAAGCAGGGCTCCAGCCCAGGACAGCCTGGGTGGTCTCTGGGTGGGGTCTATCCTGCACGGAGCTGGGAGCAGAGCAGAGCGAAGTGGAGCAGAGCCTAGCATGGGCAGCATGGACTGACCAGACCAGGAGACAGGCATAGCGGGCCCTAGCACCCTGAATCAGTGAGCTGCAGCAGTTACCAGACTTCTCAACCCACAAACACCAAAGACAACAGAGAAGGTTAGTGGGAAAAGCTGTGGCAGTAGGAGTTCGAGGTTCAGCCACTGCCCTGGGGGCAGAGGAGGTGGGGCAGCTACAGAAATACAGCTGTAGTTGCTTTCGGCCCCAGGCCCACCTGGTGGGAGGAATTAAGTGGCGGATCAGAGCAGGAGTGAAGAGCCTGCTGAAGATCTAAGTCCAGTCCGGGTTGGGGGTTCTTGGGGAAGGAGGAGCGCTGGTGTGGCAGAGCCAGCGCATACCCCCAGCCAGCGCATACCATAGCTCTCTTAACTCTACAAGCAGTCATACCCCACTGAAAAACTCAAGGGTCAAGGTAGTTGGTTGGGAATATGGCCAGGCAGTGAAAACGCACCCAGATTCAGTCTCAGACTCTGGAATCTTTCTTTGGTGACAAAGAAGACCAAAACATACAGACAGAAGTCAACGAAGTCAAAGAGCCTACAACAAAAGCCTCCAAGAAAAACATGAACTGGTCCCAGGCCATGAAAGAGCTCAAAAAGGATTTGGTAAAGCAAGTTAGAGAAGTAGAGGAAAAATTGGGAAGAGAAATGAGAAGGATGCGAGAAAACCATGAAAAACAAGTCAGTGACTTGCTAAAGGAGACCAAAAAAAAAATACTGAAAAATACACTGAAGAAAACAACACCTTAAAAAATAGACTAACTCAAATGGCAACAGAGCTCCAAAAAGCCAATGAGGAGAAGAATGCCTTGAAAGGCAGAATTAGCCAAATGGAAAAGGAGGTCCAAAAGACCACTGAAGAAAATACTACCTTAAAAATTAGACTGGAGCAAGTGGAAGCTAGTGACTTTATGAGAAATCAAGATATTATAAAACAGAACCAAAGGAATGAAAAAATGGAAGACAATGGGAAATATCTCCTTGGAAAAACCACTGACCTGGAAAATAGATCCAGGAGAGATAATTTCAAAATTATTGGACTACCTGAAAGCCATGATCAAAAAAGAGCCTAGATATCATCTTTCAAGAAATTATCAAGGAGAACTGCTCTGATATTCTAGAGCCACAGGGCAAAATAGAAATTGAAAGAATCCATCGATTGCCTCCTCAAATAGATCCCAAAAAGAAATCTCCTAGGAATATTGTCACCAAATTCCAGAGCTCTCAGATAAAGGAGAAAATACTGCAAGCAGCCAGAAAGAAACAATTTGAGTATTGTGGAAACCCAATCAGAATAACCCAGCATCTGGCAGCTTCTACATTAAGAAATCGAAGGGCTTGGAATATGATATTCCAGAGGTCAATGGAGCTAGGATTAAAACCAAGAATCACCTACCCAGCAAAACTGAGTATAATGCTCCAAGGCAAAATATGGATTTTTAATAAAAGAGAGGACTTTCAAGCTTTCTCAGTGAAAAAACCAGAGCTGAATAGAAAATTTGACTTTCAAACACAAGAATCAAGAGAAGCATGTAAAGGTAATCAAGAAAAAGAACAAGAAAAAGAAACTACAAGGGACTTACTAAAGTTGAACTGTTTTGTTTACATTCCTACATGGAAAGATGATGTGTATGATTCATGAGACCTCAGTATTAGGGTAGCTGAAGGGAATATGCATATATATATATATATATATATATATATATATATATATATGTATATGTATATGTGTGTGTATGTATGTATATGTATGCGTGTGTGTGTATATATAGAGAGAGAGGGGGGGGGCACAGGGTGAGTTGAAAATGAATGGAAGATATCTAAAAGAAAGAAAATCAAATTAAGCGATGAGAGAGGAATATATTGAGAGAGGGAGATAGGGAGAGATAGAATGGGGTAAATTATCTCGCATAAAAGTGGCAAGAAAAAGAAAAAGCAGTTCTGTAGAAAGAGTAGAGAAGGCAGGTTAGGGGGGAATGAGTGAATCTTGCTCTCATCAAATTTGACCTGAGGAGGGAATACCATACATACTCAATTGGGTGTCTTACCCCACAGGAAAAAAGGAGGAAGAAGATAAAAAAAGGGAGGGATGATAGAAGGGAGGGCAGATGGGGGTGGAGGTGATCAAAAACAAACACTTTCAAGAGGGGGACAGGGCCAAGGCAGTAAATTCAGTAAAGGGGGCTAGGTTAGGAAGGAGCAAAATATAGTTAGTCTTTCACAAAATGAGTATTGTGGAAGGGTTATACATAATGATATGCATGTGGCCTATGTTGAATTGCTTGACTTCTTAGGGAGGGTGGGTGGGAAGGGAAGAGGGGAGAGAATTTGGAACTCAAAGTTTTAAAAACAGATGTTCAAAAACAACAACAAAGAAAGTTTTTGCATGCAACTAGAAAATAATATACACAGGCAATGAGGAGTAGAAATTTATCTTGCCCTACAAGAAAGGAAGGGAAAAGGGAATGGGAGGGGAGTGGGTGACAGAATGAAGGGCTGACTGGGGAACAGGGAAACCAGAATATATGCCATCTTGGAGTGGGGGGGAGGGTAGAAATGGGGAGAAAATTTGTAATTCAAACTCTTGTGAAAATCAATGCTGAAAACTAAATAAATAAAAAAAAATTAAAATTAAAAAAAAAAACAAGAAAAAAAGAAGTATGTATATCTGCCCCCTTAAATGTTGTTAGCCCAGGGAATGCAAGTTCTTTTAGCTTTCAAATTAAACTTTTAATCTCTCCACTAATGAAGAAAGGAGGACCACAAGATTGATATCCAAGGATTAACTCCCTTCCTGCCAGACTCCTCTCTGATGATGTCACTATTATTATCAGGAAAAGGTCTTAGCAAAAGGTAACTCCAGATGTGGAACCAGAAGGGACCTCAGAGGCCACTCATTGGGAAAATGAAGTGATCTGCTTCAGGTCACACAGGTAGAAAATGGGAGAGTTGAAAGGTGCCATGTAGGCCCCCTGAAGTCACCACTGATGTCTTTTTAACTATACCCTAGAACCCATTATGGAGATTCCCGCTGACTTTGAAGGCTGTCTGTGCCATCTCCTAAAATACCCCTTGGTGTTGTGCTCCAAGCCAGAATACTAGTCTAAATAAAGCTGCAGCACCCTTTATAAGCTTGGAGTTTTAGAACCAGAAGAGACCTGAGAGATATAACCCAACACCTTCTTTTGAGAAACAAGGAAACAGAGTCAGAACTGTTTTCACTTACCCATGGTCCTGTTAGTTAAAGAATCCGAACCAGAGATCCTAATCCCATGCAGAGACTTTCCCACTCTACTACCCTGCCTTGATTTAATTTCAGAATACCAAGGAGAGTGTTGGACATGAAGCCAGCAAGGCCTGGGTTCAGATCCACCTCTGATAGAGACCACCTGTGCAACATTGAACAAGGCACTCAACCTCATAGGACTCGATTCCCTCACTTTAAAATGAGGATTTGTGAAGTATAAATGTTCACAGTGAAAGGTAACAATCACTTCTTGTGAGGTGCATTGAGTTGGCTCCAGAACATCAGGTTAAAGGCTTTCCGTCTTCCTGCACACCCTGATTAAAGCAGTTTGTATTTGATCCTAGGTGTAATCCAACAGGCAGCCATTGGGGTGGCATGGTCAGAACTAAACTTCAGGAAAATTGCTTTGAGTGATCACTACCACTGTGAGTTAGTTACTATTATTGTCCCAATTGAGGAAACTGAGGCTCAGAGAGGTTAATTGACTTGTCTGTAGAATTAATAACCATCAGAACCTGGAAATACTTACATGAACTGATGCTGAGTGAGGGGAGCAGACCCAGGAGAACATTGTACACAGTGACAGCCACAGAGTATTTGAAGGGTCTGAAAGCCCCATCTCCTACCCCCAGACGCAAAATGCCTCTGCAGCCTTCCATAGTTAGATCCTGACTTATGTCATTTTACAGATCATGGACACATAATAGGGGAGGGGAGGGGGCCCAATAACATACATCACACAAAATGGAAGCTTTGCCTCCTCCAAATACATGGACAAAAGTAGTGTGAGCAGATAGAAAGCTACCGTGTTCAGACAGATTTACTATCAGATTTATTGTCAATAATAAGGCCAGAGACTGGAAACATCAGTTTTCTGCCTGTCACCTTGGGACCAAACAAAGGTTCATGGCCTTGGCAGAAAGAATCTCCCTGGAAATGCCATTTGCAGTAGGGGTGGGGAGGAAAACCCTGAGAAAATGACAATGACTATAGCCCCAGGCATTATTTTCTAAATCTTCTCTCCATAGTCTCTGTGTGGCTAAAGAGTAATCTGGAAGGAGGTCATTCTGGAGTAAGTACATAGCAGGATCAGAGTCTGAAAAGACATGCCTCTGGGGAACCATGGTTAGCTCCCAGTGTTGAACCTGAGAACTGATTGTGCCCCAAGGCATTCCTCTGTCATGACCCTCTTACTGCCTTTAGTCTAAACTTGAACTCCAAGAATAACTGACTGTTCCCTCAGCTCTCTGAACTGTATGTTGTAAATGGCACCAAAGAGCTGACCTTCCTTCCCAAAATTAAGTGTAACAAAGTTAAACATTTGTCTTAATAGAATAAAGGATGGAAGAATCAGTTTTCAAGGAGTCCATTAATTTGGATGAGAAGAATTGCGTGCTTATTTTCATTAACCTCTAACTTAAACTTAGATTTTCCTTCAAATAATAAAATATTCTGAGAAGGGAGCCTCTAGGCTTTAGCAAATGGCTGAAAAGGTCTATCATACACAAAAAAAAATGTTAAGAACCTATGGTATGGAGAATCAGACACTGGATTTGGAATCAGAAAGGCCTGGGTTCAAATCAGGTCTCCCTGCAATCTTGGCCAAGTCACTTAACCTCTCAGGCTCAGTTTTCTTACCTGCAAAATGCGATAATAATTTTACCTATTTTCTGGGGTCTTGTGGACATCAAATAAGATAATACATGCAAAGTATTTTGAAAAATAAAAATGCAATGTAAATGTATGCTATCAACATTATGAATTGTAAACCTCTAGAGTTGAACTCAATGGGCCTTAAAGTCTCTTTCAGCTCTCAAATATTTACAATGATCTTATGATCTCTATTAGGGAAAGCAAAGAGGAAACAATGCCGTGAAGGGGGTAGGAGACTCATTACCTTCCCTAGGCATTTGGCATTGAAACACTTTTGAGGCTTAGTTCAGGTGTCTGTTTCTCTCCTCTGCTAAAGCCCTTCCAGATGACCTCTGCTGAAAATATTCACTCCAACTTCAACATTCCCTGGACTATGTTATCCATGCCTTTACTTTGTTTCCATCAGGCTCTATGTGACACTTCTCTATGTCTACATACAAAAAATTCGATACACAGGATTGGATGCCTATGGAGACTTCACATTTGAAGAAGGAGTTACATTCCAACCAACCCAACAAATGGGCATCTAGCCTGTGGTTGGAGAACTCCAGTGAGAAGGAAATTCCCTACCTATGATGACTTCTTCTACTCTAACCATTAGGAAACTGTTGGTTTAAACTGACTTAGAAGTTAAATTTGTCTCTGACTCTCACCCATTGCCCCGATTTGGCTCTCTGGTGTCCAACAGAACAATTTTCATCCATTTTTCAAATGACAGTATTTCAGACACCTGAATAAAACTACACTATCATATTCCCCAGAGTCTTTTTGTATTTAGGTCAACATCTCCAGTTTCTTCAATTGGTTGTCATGTGGCCTAGCCTCCAAGCCAGTCATCATTCTGTTTACTTATCCTCAGGACCCTAACTAGTTCATAAATGTTCTTCCTAAAGTGTGCTCCTAGAACCAAAATGAATATGATCTGTCTTCCAGAGATGATCAGACCATATGGCAGCCCTTCCTCCATAAGAGACCATGAGCTCTTTGACAGGACATGACTGGCATTGGTGTCTGTGTCTCCAGTGCCAACCACATTACATTCTACATAATAGATTCTCAATAAATGAAGGTTGGGCTGAATCCAATCACGGAGAATTTTTATCTTCTCTGAGAGCAGTATTGTTTCCTAAGTCAACCAATCTTCACGTATTTATTATATATCAATACGTGCCTGGCACCATGTTATATGCTGAAGAGATAAAACAAAAATAAAATAGTTCTTGGCCTCAAAGGGCTTGCAATCTCTTATGGGAGTCAATAGGTTCATGTATGAATTTGTACAAAATAAATACAATGCAATTTGGTGGAGAAAGCTCTCACAGCTGGCAGGAAATTCATGGTACTAGGAATGACTTAATGTGTGAAGAGGTGTTTGAGTTGAGCTTTGAAGGAAGCAGGAATTCTAAGAGGCAGAGGTGACAGCCAAATGGGACCTTTTATGGAAACACATGGAGACAGAAGATGAAGCATCATGCAAGAGGAGAAAGGAGAAGACTATATGGCTGGACCACAGACAAAATGAAGGGAGGCAGTGGAGGAAAAGGCTGAAATTGTGGGTTGCAGCCAAATATTGAAATCCCCTAACAGAAGGGATCCCAGAGATAGTAGAGAGCCACTGGAGTTTCTTAAACAGGGGAGTGTTGCAGTGAGACCTGTGCTTTAAGGTGATCACTTAGAAGCGGACTATGGGCCACATCTCTTGCCTTTTATTATCTCAGATCAGTTGGTCAATAGTAGAATCATAAGAAGCCATTTTATAAATGACAAAATGAGTCCATAGAGGGCCAGAGAATTTCATGGCTTGACTCATTACTCATTATAGCCAGTTGCCACCCCCTTGGGCAATGGACTTGGGCCTCTGCAATTTTCATGAGGACAAATTGCTGATCCAGGACAGATTCCCAGACCTGGCTTTGATGATGGTGTTTAGCTAAGGCATTACAACTATTGTCAGCCTTGGAAGTCAGTGAAACATGAAGGGGAAAAGGATGCCAGATGAGACCGTTGGTAAGGTTTTCAGATCAATAGTCAGCAATTGTTCAAACATGTCAGAATATCTAGAAGGAGCTGCTCCATGCCATTTGGTGAAGGAGAGAAGTTTTAGTGCTGCTGTTTGGATCAAGTGAAGGAAGCCAAAGGACCAGCCAGTTAGCTTGCTGTAATTTGTCCTTTGTTCTGGAAGAGGACCAAAATGCCAACCCAATGTCAGAGTCAATGTATGGTGTGTCTGACTGGCTGGTAAGACCAATATAAGTTTGGAAGGCTCTACCACAGGTCCAGCACAAATATGTGATGATTTGGGAGGGAAATATCTCTATTTGTGCATACCTCACACTTCTTTTGAGTTAATGCAATTCCACTTTGCTCATAGAGCACAGTGCCTTCTTTGATGCAGGCCCATGAGACATGGGCAGTTGATACCAAAGTTCTTCAGAGAGACCTTAAGAGTATCTTTGTATTGCTTCTTCTGATGATCATATGAGCACCTGGCTTCTGTGAGTTATCGACAAAATAGTCTTTTAGACAAATGTACCTTAGACATTTGAACAATGTGGCGAGCCAATCAAAGTTGTGCTCTCTGCAGCAGGGTTTGAATGTTTTCAGATTAGCTTGAAAAATAACTTCAGTGTTTAGTACCTTATCTTTCCAGATGACTTTCAAAATCTTTCTAAGACCATTCAAATGCAAATAATTCAGTTTCTGGGCATGGCCCTGGCAGGTTGTTTAGGTTTCACAGGCAGACAACAATGAGGTCAGCACAACAGCTCTATAGACCTTCAGTCTGGTAGGCAGTCTAATACCTCTTCTCACCCACACCTTCTTTCAGAGCCTCCTAAATGATGAGCTAGCTCTGGCAATGCACGTATCAATCTCATCATTTGTGTGTGCATCCCTAGAAAGCATACTGCCAAGGTGAGTGAACTTATCCACAGCATTCGAAATTTCTCCATTTTCTGTAACCAATTGTTCTGCGTATAAATGCACTGGCTGGTGGAGAACCTCTGTTTTCTTGGTGTTAATTGTCAGGTCAAAATTAGCACAAGCAGCAGAGAATCAATCCACAACTGGATGCATCTCAGCCTTAGAGGCAGCATTGAGCATACAGTTATCCACCACCTCTCTGCTGTATTCTTGGCTCCTAGCCTTTTCAGGTTAAATAATTTACCATCACTGAGGTAGCTGATCTTGATGCCATTTTCATCATTGAAGGCACTTGAAAACAACATTCTAAAAAGCATTAGAGTAATCCCACAGCCCTGCTTCACTCCACTGGTGATGAGAAAGCACAAGAGCATCACCCATTATCCAGAACCCATGCAAACATGCCATCATTAAACTGGCATACAATATTGATGAACTTCTATAGACAACCAACTTTTTCCATGATCTTCCACAAGCCTGCATCACTGATAGCATCAAAAGCCTTGGTCTGATCAAGAAAAGTTATGTATTTCTCCATTCTGCTCCTAGCATCTCTCTTGGAGTTGTCGGGAAGCAAACACATTTTTGACCATTCTTTGGCCCTTTATGAAGCCACACTGGCTCTCTGGCAGATGGCCATCTTCCAGGTGAAGAATCAGCTGATTAAGGAAGACACTGGCAAAAATCTCCCCAGCAATGACTAAGAGAGAAACCCACTTGTGATTGTCACAGGACAACCTGTTCCCTTTTCTTTCATAGAGATGGACAGTAGAGGCATCCTTGAACTCCTGAGGGATGAACTCCCTTTCTACATAACTCAGAAAATTCCAGTCAGGTTTTTTATGAGCAGCGGACACCCTACTTTGTAAATCTCAGCTGGAACAGAATCAGCACCAGGCACTTTGCCACACAAGACGAGCCTAATGGCATTCAAAACCTCTTCTTTGTTGGAAGTTTGGCCAGAAAGGGATTGACTTCAACCTGAGGTTATTGGTCAATGACTTGAGCATTGGTTGATTATCATCTGTTGAGAACACTATGAAAAAGTTCAGCCCATCTCTCCTTTAAAAAAATAATTTATTTTAAATGTAAATACTAAAACTTAAGTACACAATAAGAAAATAAAAAAGCATTACCATGTACACAGCAGAACACAAGAGAGGATTCAAAATATATAGCAATAAATTTCCATTTCAAAAAAGTCTATATAATAAATATTACACATGTTTAGGCTGTCCATCTTTGTTTCCTTGTGAGTTTTCTTTTGTTCTCTGCTGTGCACTTTTTACTTTGTTATTTTTCCTCTTCCTCCCCCCACCAAGATTACAATTAAGCATGTAGATACCCATACCCATGTACATACATATACACATATACACACAAACATGTATATACATGCATATACACATACACACATACATTTACAAACATACATATATTTAGACATCTACTCATATATGCATATGTGCATTCATATGCATCTGGGTGAGATCTCTCCAAGATCATGTCTTTATTATTGACCAGTGTGCCTCCATTAACATTGAGTAGTTGCGATGCACCACAGCTCTTTGGCCCATAAATAGCCTTCAGGATATTGGAGAAGCACTTTGGACTGTTACTGTCAATGTAAAACTGAATATCATGCCAAGTATGTTGCCTCTCTCTAAGTTTCTCTTGCACTTTACTTTTGATGGAATTAAATGCTGCCTTCTTAGAGATGGATGAACTATGCTGTTAGTAAACCCTGCGGAATTCTCATTTTTCATTTAGGAGCTTCTGAATTTCCCCATTATTTTCATGAAAAGGATCCTATGAGTATTGCGGCCCAGATAGTAAATGTTCTGTACACCAAATCCCTGAAAGCTGCCCCCTCCTTTTCTGCTTCACTGTTGACAACTGTGTGTTGGCTCAGCTTTCCGTCCAAGTTAGCAATGAACTATTGATGCTCAGAGAAGCACTCTAATCTGTTGACATTGTCTTCTGGCAGTCACCTTGCCTTAGGGTCACCACTTTTATTGAACGTGAATGTTTAGCTTGGTAAGGGCAAGGCTATGATTAGCACAATACTCTGCACCATATATCGCTTTCATCACTCTCACATCTTGTCTGTCTCTCCTCCTTACAATCACATAATCTATTAAAAGTCAATGTTTGCTGCAAGGGTACATATATAAAGTTTTATGTCTAGGTAAATGGGAAGACAGTGTTGGTGATGGAAAGGTCATGGCATGCACAAGTCTTCAATAGTAAGTGGCCATTGCCGTTTCTATTTCTGATTCCATTCCTGCCAAGGTCTCCCTTCTATGTCTGGTAGTCTGGGCCTGCTCTGGCACTAAAGTTGCCCAGAATTACAAGCTTGTCCTCTTTCAGGACATTGATGATGAGGGTCTGCAGGTCTTCATAAAATTTTTCTTTGACCTCATCTGGCTTTGTCATGGGAAGAGCACAGGCACTGACGATGGTGGCATGGGGCTTTCCTGCAAGTGGGGATAGCATTGTCATAAGCCTGTCATTCACTTCTTTGGGTAGGCATACAAGCTTGTCGACTACATTAGATTGTAAAACTTACACCAACTTCATGCACTCTTCATCATGGTGGCCACTCCAGAATAAAAGCATATCCAGCTCTGACTTCGGTAAGCTGGTTTCATTTGCCCACTTTGTTTCACTCAGGGCTCCTATTTGGATGCGATATTTGCAGAAGTCTCCCACAACCAGAACTGTTGTCTTTCAGGTCTATTGGATTTTATGCTGTCATACATTCCATGCACCAATGGTGAGTGGAATCATCTTTGCAAACGTTTTTTTTTTGTATTCTTTTGTGTATTTCTACCACAGGGTGGGGATCCCCACCAGCCATAGTAAGCAGTCCATGGTCAGGTGAAATAGACAATTTTAGGACATTTTTCTAGCCCCTTCCTCACACCAAGATGTGAGCAATATGGTCCATATAAAGGCTGCTCAGACACCTAGGGAGCTGCTGAATGCCACTGCTATACTCCAGTGAGAAGAGAAGCCCATGGTCTGGGTTACCTGTGTGCAGCTCCCAGTGTATCTATACCTGCAGCTTTGCCACGAGCCTGGCACCATGGGACTTCGAGGTAGATAAAATAGTAATAGTGAAATAATAAAATAATTGAATACTAAAGTAATAAAATGGTAAAATATTTGAATAATAAAATAATGAAGTAGTAAAATGGTATGGGGTAATGTCTTTTGATTCATGTAAATTGTATTTAAGTGAGGCAGAGTTGCACAAGGTCATCAGGCTCATTCTCTCTCCCAGAGTCACCACAGTGCAGTGGCAAAACAAAAGTCAAAATGACTGGAGATGGCTGGTATGCAGTGGGTCACGTTGGCATCTTCAATGTCTGACCAAGCTTTAAATGCTCCATGGCTCCGGCTTCAGTCACCTTCATGGTCATTGGAACAAAATGTTCATGTCTGCATATTCCACTGGAGAAGTCTTTACATGGTTAAGGTAGATACTCCCCTAACTCACCAACAGGTTTGAGGCCTCATAGGTTACATTCAGCCAGGTTTAGCCCATTTGCCAAGACTCTTTTAACATGGTTTGGCCTCTGCACATGCTACAATTTCTTGAAGCCACATGTAAGAGTTAGGAGACAGATGGACACGAAAGGTCAATGAGCAATCCTGAAAAAGACTTAGTAGACCTCATACAAGAGGTACTAGTGCTCTCTGAATGCCCAATACAGTGCTCTAAAGTAACAGGGAGGTCTGAAAGGTATTAGAGACACAAGATTGAAGATAAGAAGAGAGATTGAGGCAGGAAAGGTAGATAGATTTGAGAATAATTAGTGTAGAGATAGTAATTAACTTCATTGGAGCTGTTAAGATGGTATTAATGATGTTGGACTATACTTTTTTTCTGTGCTTAGTCCTTTCTTGATTTAGGTATTAGAACTGTATTTATCACTCAAAAAGATTCCAGTAGGGCGCTTCCATTCTCCATTTTTTTAGAATGACTTGTGTGATATTAGTATTAGTTGTTCTTCAAAAGTTTGCTAGAATTCTCCAGTGAGTACATTATGACCATGAGAATTATTTTTTTAATAGTCCCTTTATAGCTAGTTCTAGTCCCTTTTCTAAGGTTAGGTTATTTAAAATAGCTCTATAATCTTCTGTTAGTTTGAGTATGTTATGTTTTTGATGGTATCCCTCTATTTCTCTCATGTTCTAAGTTTTGTTAACATATAACCGTGCATCATAGATTCTGATTATTTTATTTCTCCTGGTTTTGTTGTGATTTCATCTTTTAATTTTATTTATAACTTCTATTTTTTGTTTCCAGTTTATCAATTTGACTTATCATTTAAAATATTTTATTTTTACTGAGTTAAATGTTAAAACAATTTGTAATTTATTTTAAGTTTTGAGTTCCAAAGTCTATCCTTCCTTGACTCCCCTCTGCCCTCCCTGAGATGGTAAGCAATCCAATATGGAGTATACATGTGCAATCACGCAAAATTATTTCCATGTTAGTCATTTTGTACAAGAAGACTGGAACAAGGAAGGAAGGAAGGAAAATAAAAAGAAAAATAGAATGCTTCAGTCTGTATTCAGACAATACCAATTTTTTTTTCTAGAAGTGGATCACATGTTTCATCATGAGCCCTTTGAAATTGTCTTGTATCGTTGTATTGCTGATCATTGTACAATATTGCTGTTATCGTGCTAATATTTTCTTGGTTCTGCTCACTTCACTAGTAAGTCTTCAGCGGTTTTCTCTGAGATCATCCTGCTTGTCATTTCTTATAGCCCAATAGTATTCCATCACAATCACATACCACAACTTGTTCAGCCATTCCACAATGGATGGACATCCCCTCAATTTTCCAATTCTTAGCCACCACAAAAAGAGCTGCTTTAAATATTTTTGTACAAGTAGGTCTTTTCTCCATTTTTATGATCTCTTTGGGTTACAGACTTGATAGTGGCACTGCTGAGTCAAAGAGTATCCACAGTTTTACAGCCCTTTCAGTATAGTTCCAAATTGCTCTCCAGAAAGGTTGGGTCAGTTCATAACTTCACCAACATTGACCTATCATTTTTTATCCCTCCTCTTAGGGGCTTATTTTAGGTTTGTTTGTTTATTGTTAGGTTTGTTGCCTTTTTCATTTTTAAGTGCATATTTTCAGTTAATTAATCTTCTCTTTTTTTCTTTTTTGTTAATGTATGTTTGTAGGGACATGACTGTTTCCCTGATGACTGCTTTAGATACATCCCAGAAATTTTGGTGCATTGTTTTATTGCTATCATTTTGTTTCATATAATTACCAATTGTTCTATTAGTTGTTCCTTGACTCATTCATTATTTAGGATTTCATTGTTAAGTCCTCATTTGAGTCTTTTACTCGTAGTCCCTGAACCAATGACTATTTCCATTGCATTACAGTCTGTAAAGTATACATTTACTATTTTTCTCTTTTTACATATTTTGCAACAATTCTCTGATTTAATACATAACCAATTTGTTTTTGTTTTGTTTTTTCCCACTTAATAGTATTTTATTTTTTAATTACATGTAAAGATAACTTTTAACATTCATTTTTATAAGATTTTGAATTCCAATTTTTTTTCTCCCTCCCTCCTTCTCCTTTCCACTCCCCAAGAAAGCAAGCTATCTGACATAGGCTATGCATACACAATCTTATTAAATATATTTCCACATTAGTTACGTTGTAAAAGAAGAAAAAAAGGGAAAAGCCATGATAAAGAAAAAGGAGAATATAGTATGCTTGGCTCTGCACTCAGACTCCATAATTTTTTTCCTGGATGTGGATAGCATTTTCCATCATGAGTCTTTTGGAATTATCTTAGATCTTAATTATCTTATTGCTGAGAAGAGCTAAGTCTATCAAAGTTGGTCATCAAACAATGTTACTGTCACTGTGTACAATGTTCTCCCGGTTCTACTCATTTTACTCAGCATCAGTTCACGTAAGTTTTTCCTGCTTTTTTTTTTTAAATCTGCCTAGTCATCATTTCTTATTAAATAATAGTATTCCATTACATTCATATAGTACAACTTGTTCAGCCATTCCCCAATTGGTGGGCACCCCCACAATTTCCAATTCTTTGACACTCATGTGGGAACTTTTCCCTTATTTATGCTCTCCTTGGGATACAGACCTAGTAGTGGTATTGCTGGATCAAAGGGTGTCCACAGGTTTAAAGCCATTTGGGCATAGTTCCAAATTTCTCTCCAGAATGGTTGGATCAATTCACAGCCACACCAACAATCCATTATTGTTCCAATTTTCCCATATCTTCTCCAACATTTATCATTTTCATGTTTTGTCATATTAGCCAATCTGATAGGTGTGCATATAGCCAATTTTAGTGAAAGTCTCTTATAGTGCTTAGAAATTAGTATATTCTTTTGCCATCCCAGCTACAAGACATTATATATTGTATTTCCAGTTCCTCCAACAATGTGTTCAGTTTTATATTTTCCCTTTTGTTTATTTTTATTTTTAGACTTACCAAGAATGGAGAGGACACCGAAATCCCCTGTCATTATTGTGTCACTGTCTACATCTTCTTAAAATTCATTTAATGTTTTCTTTATGAATTTAGATACTAAGACTTTGGGAGCAAAGAAATTTAACATTGACATTGTTTTCTTGTCTATAATTCTTTTCAGAATAATGAAGTTTCTTGTCTATTCCTTTTTAATTTTTTATTTTTTTCATTTGTTGGATAGTATGAATGTAATTCCTGCTTCTTCAGATTCACTTAATGCATAGTAAATTTGTCTAGCCCATCAGTTTTATTTTGTGTGTCTTTGTTTTTGTTTTTGTTTTTTAATATGTTTCTTATAAGCAATATATTAAGTTGTGTTTTGTTATTCAATGTTACTCTTTTTCATTTTATTGTTTAATCCGTTCACACTTAAAGGTCTGAAAGTTACAGTTAGATTTCCCTCCATTTGTCTCTGATATTGTTTTTTTTAGTTCTACATTTTTCTGTTTCTGCCATTAATATAGTATTTTGCTATTTCTAAAGTTCAAATGGCTTTCCAAGGTTATTGATAGTACTTCCGCAATCACAATGGTATTGTATCATAGAATCAAAGATTTTGAGCTGAGAGAAACCTTGGAAATCATTGAGCATGACTCATTCATTTTATAGTTGAACAGACAGAAGCAAAGAGAGGTTAATTGAATTGCAATCATATTCATTCATTTAATAAGTAGTGTGTTGAATATGAGGCATACATAAGAAAAAAACAATGAAAAGAAAATCTTATAGAATGTGATCTCATAGATCACTCAAGTAGCTTACTTCCAACTAGAGAAAAATCAACATGTATATAAAAGTTGAATAATGGATATATTCAAAATAATTGGTGATGACTATGGGGATGAAAGGAGACTTCCTGTAGAAAGCAATGTCTTAACAAAATCTGGAAATGAGCCAGAGCTACTTGAGGTATAGGTGAGGAGAGACAGTAGTGCAGGAAAAGGGGAGGGTAGAAGGCTTGAGGAATGGTTATTAGAATGCCCAGTTCAGGGAACAGCATGAAGGAAAATTTAGTTATAATTTAGAGTGCAGGAAAGAGAATCAAATGAGACAAACACATACAGGTGGGCTGTTATCAGTTGTGGTGTTTTTTGTGATGGGATCAGGATTCCCCATTTCCCCTTCCAGGAAAGGGATTGACAAACTATCCCTGGTGCTTCATTGGCTCCTGTGTGCTTTGATACAGCTTCCTGGTCACCTGAGGGCATCAAAATCCCACCAACAGGACATCTTACAATGATATGTATTTCCAAGAGCCACAGGAATCCCTCATCGATCCCAATGGCTTGCCCTGCTGACCTGCATTTCCATGTGGAGTTGGGGTAGGCAAAATCTAGATGACCTAAGTGTCACTATATACTTGTTGTAAGTACTTGCTATGTTATGGCAAAGTAAACTTTCTCTTGATAACTGTATGATGATTTGGGAGTGTCTTATTTCATCCCAGTGACAAACCTGAGCTAATACAGCATTGGTGCTGGGCCTCACACTAACAAATTTTAACAGGCAAACAGATGAGGGTTTGGTTTTTTAATTTTATCCTTGGTGTAAGAGGAAGTCACTGAAGCTTCAACCAGTTAGACTTGCTTTAAATCTCAACTTAAATCCCACCCTCTCTAACCCTTGTATTCCAGTGCCTTCCCTCTGTTCATTAGTTCCTGTTTATTCTGTATAGGGATTGCTTTGTATGTATTTGTTTGCATGTTATCTCCCCCATTAAGCTCTTCCAAGGCAAGAACTATCTCTGGCTTTTTTGGCATCCCCAATGGTTAGCACAGTGTTTTGTGCATATTAGATGTTTATAAATGTTTATGGATTGATTTCCCCTCTCTACAAACTTTATGACAATAGTCTATACATTTGTTTTTCGGTTATTTTCAGTTGTGCCCAACTCTTCCTGACCCCAGATGGAGTTTTCTTGGCAAAGATACTGGATGAGTTTGCAATTTCCTTCTCTAGCTCATTGTTATATGGGGAAACTGAGGCAAACAAGGTTAAGTGACTTGCCAAGAGTCACACAGCTAGTAAGTGACAGAGGCCAGATTTGAACTCAGGTTCCCCTAAGTCTAGGGCTAGTGCTCTATCCACTACACCACCTCTCTGCCCTTTCTTTACATACAAACAGTATATCCTTGATTAAGGTGTGAGAAATGAGGCAGGAATTCACAAACAATACCCTTTAACATATCCCATCTTTACAGTGACACAACTAAAGGAATATTAACTCTCACCATACTCTTATTTGTTAAATACAAAAAAGTCAGCTGGAGGAGCACACTCTACCCTTGAAGGACCTCCCTCAATAAGATGCCTCCCACACCTATGTCTATCTGTATTCTGCCAGATTCCTTAGTAAATAGAACAACAGAAGATTTCTTTTCCATTAGCCTCTGTAAAACTAACTTTATTTCCATATTTGATGGAATTATTATATTATTACATAAGGGGAATATTATGTATAACATGGACCAAATTTGGACTGTAATTCTATAAATTATTACATAATATCCTTACAGGGAAGATGGAAAGATATGGATTAGGTGATAATACAGTAAAATGTGCTCACAACTGATTGGATGACTGGTCTCAAGAAGCCTGAGCACCATGAAAGCTATTCCCTTACTAGAGTATGCCTGGGCCCTTTGGCTCTGTGCTCTCTAGAATTTGTATTAATAATTGGATAAATACATAGGTAACATACATGTCAAACCTGCAGATGAAACAAAGCTGAGGCACATATCTAAGATATAGGACAAGAGCCAAGATGTACAAAGATCCCATGAGGCTAGAGAACTGAGCTAAATCTAAGAAGAAGAAACTGAATAGGGATAAAGTCTTACATTTGGGTATAAAAAATAACTTCAGAAGTAGGAGATGGAGGAGGATTGTTATCAGGTTGTCTAAAAGATGATTCTTTTAGGGGACTGCAAACTCAGTATGTGTCTACAATTTGACATAGCAGTCAAAAAAGCTAAGTTAATTTGAGGTTGCACTAAGAGAGACATGGTTTCCAGGACTAGTGGGATCATGGTGCTAATGTACTCTGCCCACATCAGAATTTTTCTAGATTACTGTATTCAGAGGGCAGTTAGGTGGCATAGTGGGTACAGCACTGGCCTACAGTCAGGAAGACCTGAGTTCAAATCCAGCCTCTGACATTTACTGGCTGTGGGATCCTAGGCAAGTCACTTAACCCTCTTTGCCTCAGTTTCCTCATCTGTAAAATGAGCTGGAGAAGGAAATTGCAAACCACTCCAGTATTTTTGCCAAGAAAACCCCAAAAATATGTCACAAAGAATTGCCTGAAAAATGACTAAACAACAACTGTGTTCTGATATGGAACTTCAATTTAAGAAGGATATTGATGGGCTTTAGAGTTTCCAAAGACGTCCAGGATGATGAAGATCCAAGAGTCTATATGAGGATGTGTTGAAAGAATATGGGATTTTTCTTCTGGAGAACAGAAGATTTGTGGGGGCAAATCTCACTAACTTCCCACATTTGGAGAGCTGTCCTCTAGAGCAGGTATTAGACTACTTCTTTTCTGCCCCAGAGGGAAGAAATTGGATCATTTAAATGATAGTTGGAATGATAGCCCAATTTTTCTACGTACTGAATATTTGGGTCTTATTCAAGCAGCAAAGAAGTTATAACCCTTCAACCAACTTGGTAATGAACCACTCTGAACTTAGGCTGGTCCTTGGACTACAGATGTCATTGAACACACCATCCACACAAGGAACCATCAGCTACAGCAGACCAAGTAACTATGGATGTGATGGAGGTTACTTACCTTGGCAGTATCATTTCCAAGTATGGACACATAGATGATGAGATTGGCACACACATTGCCAAAGCTAGCTCAGTGTTTGGAGGGCTCTGAAGGAAAATGTGGGAGATAAGAGGTATCAGACTGCCTACTGAACCGAAGGTCACAGAGCCATTTTGCTGACCTCATCGTTGTATGCCTATAAAACCTGGACAGCCTACCATAGCCATGCCAGGAAACAAAATCACTTCCTTTTGAATTGTTTTAGGAAGATTCTGAAGATCACCTGGTAAGATAAGGTACCAGACACTGAGGACCTTTCTTGAGCTGAACTGCCAAGCATTCATAGTGCACTGCAGAGAGTACAACTCCAATGGGCTGGTTACCTTGTTTGAATGCCTGACATGCATTTGCTTAAAAGACAATTTTATGGAGAACTCATGCAAGGCAAGTGCTAACACTGAGGTTGGAAGAAGTAATACAAAAACAGTCTCAAGGTCTCTCTGAAGAGCTCAGGAATTGATTGGGAGACACTGACAAAGGACCACCTAGAATGGTGTTCCCTCATCAAAGAAGACATTGTGCTCTAGGAAGTAGAATTGCAGTAGCTCAAAAGAAATGTGAGGTGCAGAAATTTAGATATATCTCCACTCCAAATGATCACGTGGATGACTGGTGCCTGACCTGTGGTAGAGCATTCCAAGCTCACATTGGTCTGATCAGCCACAGTTGGACACACTATGCCTTGACTCTAACACAGTGACATCATTTTGATCCTCTTCAAGAATGGATAACCAATAACCAATAACCAACCATTGGAGTTGTGCTCAAAGCCATACAACTTATTCAGCTTTGTCTCTAGAGTTCAGTGGCAGCAGCCCTGACTTCCCTCTTGGCTCCATGACTTTCAATAGTGATTCTCTAGGCTCTTGGTTGGTCTAGTTTGGTGTTGATTATCAAATCAAACTATGATTGCTGCCCTCATGTCCTGCTTAGAAAACCCTTCCCTTCCTATCTCTCCCAGCTGGATATCCACCAATAGTCACTTACAAAATATATTATCTTAAATTTCCATCAGAATTTTAAAAACAGATTACCGCATGCTAACACCAATGGTCCCAGTCTCAGATCTTTTTTAGTTCAAGCATCACAACTTTTATTGCTGCCATAAGTAGCAGCATACTTTTCTAAAGCCCTAGAATTGTAGTTACCCCAGCTGCTCCTAGGAGGGAGCTGCCAAGAAGGATGGCCCAAGGATTTACTGCTCCCACAAAGCTTCCATGGAAGTCTGTCATGGTGAGTAATGAACTCACCCTGTAGGTTTGCCTTGGAGAAACTATGAGGTTGTTTAGGCAGATCACAGCTGGTTCTGGTCTTGCATACAAGTAGTCCATTTCCACTTCTCTGTCCTCAAGGTTTTTCTGGTGCATTCTCTTAATTTGCATTTCTAACCTTTTAACAGAAGGCAAGTGGTGTTGGTGTTGGAATTTAGGGAAGGCAGCATGTTCCCTCAGAGAGAATATACTCCTTGAATATTACAATCATACCTAGGTCACTGGGAAAAAATTTTATAGACATGAAATATTTTTCCCCTCATGTTATGTTGAGCTAAGTCCTTTTAGAAAAATCCCATCCCAGTTTTCTCCCTAATTATGAGGTCATGGGAGACTTTTGGTTCTGTTGGCCCCTGGAGTTGTGTGAGAAGGAAGGAAGGAAGGAAGGAAGGAAAGAAGGAAGGAAAGAAGGAAGGAGAGAAGAAAAAGAGTAAGAAAGGCAAAATGGAAGAAAAAGATCATTAAAAGTATGAATAAGAATCTCCCAGATTAGGTGGGGTTTTTGGTTTGTATGTGTGTTTTTGTTTGATCCAATGTGGTGAGTGTGAGGACAGAAGAAGACAGAAGTCAGTATATCTTTTCTAGGAAGAGATACATCTCAGAGGAATTTTTGGCCCCATAGCTATTTGGACTTATACAAAAGTTATATATTTCTTTAACTTCAACCTGCTACAATGTCCATGATGTAAACCTATAGGTAAAGGCTTGTTGACACTCTAATTTCTTATTTTGTGACTCATGTTGAAGAATACAAACTTGGGCTCTTTGAATATACCGTGTTCAACCATCTGTCTGTTTGTCTCTAGATTCCATTTGCTTGGTGGCCTTATAAACCCAATTCAGTGAATGTGTTTTCCAAGAAGGAAAAAACACTGAATAATGCTCTAATCTAATCCAACCTATGCTAGCTGATGACTCTGGAATTGTAGATAGTTATTCTGGGAGCTAACTAAGCAGCAGTCTTACATGCCTCAAAAATTCATAGCCTGTATAGCCTCAAAAAGGATCGTCAGCTCCAGGGGAAAATGTGAACAAAGTAGGCTTTAAGTATTCTTTTCTCCCCTTATGGGACAGAACTCTGTCAATGAGCTCAAAAATCCTGAAGAACTGGAAAGATGCCATGGTTTCGGAGAGAGTCATGTTGTCTCCATTTTCCAAAAAGAGGAAGAGAAAGAGGTCTATGAATTAACAGGTACTGAGTCAGATTTCTAACCTTTGATTCTCATCTGTTAAATAGGAAAAAGAATAGCACCTCCTTTTGAGAGTTTTTGTGATATATATTAATATATTTATATGTACACATGTATACATATATGTATGTGCATATGTATGTATGTATGTTTATATGTGAAGAGCTTTGTACACCTTAGTGTGCCATACAAGTGCTAGAGATGGTTTTTGTTGTTGTTGGACAATTGCAGACTGTATTATTAGAGGGATAATTAATGAAAAAAACTTAAACAAGAAGCAAAGACAACAAAAAGAAATTGTCCTTGCTTAGGCACACAGAGCCTTCCTAGCTGCCCTGGAACTGAATCTGCCTCTTTAGGGTATCTTCTTCCCTTAGAATGTGAGTACCTAGAAAACAAGCACTAGCTTCTGTTTCTAATTCTATCCCCAAGGTGTGGTACAAGTAAGTGCTTGAGAAATGCTTTTGAAACCATTCATCTATGAATTGGTTTATCAAGGACAAGTCTTGCCATCACTTTTTCTTTTCATTTTTGGATGGAGTTACCAGACTGGTAGACTGAGGGAATGATGAAGGTTTCATTTACCTAAGTTTTAGCAAAGCAATTGATAGAGTCTCATGTTTTTCTTGTGAAAAAATGAGATCTGTATACTAGAGGCTAGTACACTTAATTAAATTCCAGAATTGGGTTGAATGGCCAGACCCAAAGATTGATTATTAAAAGGTTTAATTTTGTCTCAGAAGGAGATTTCCAGTGGAGTACCCTAAGGGATGACCTTGTCCTCTCCAACATCCTTATCAATGTCTTAGATAGAAACATGTACCGCATACTTAGCAAACGTACAGATGACACAAAGCTGAGAGGGAGAGCTAATATTCCAGATGACAGAGCCAGTGCTTAAAACTACTTGATATGCTAAAATATTGGGCAAAAACTGATAAGATGAAGTTTAAGAAGAATAAATGAAAAGATTTGCAGTTGAGGGTTTTTTAAATTTTTATTTATTTTTAATTTATGGAATAAAACACGCATTTCCATAGCATAGTATGACCAAAAAAAGATTGCACATGAACCTGCGAGTCTATTATGCACAACTTTCTATTCCTTTTAAACAAATAACGAAGTTTTTTTCCCTTTTTCCACTTCCACACACCCTGGAGGTGGCTACCATTAGATACAAATATGTATGTGCGTATATGGGTATATATATATATGTGTGTGTGTGTATGTGTGTGTGTGTGTAAAATCATTGTACACATACTTCTATTTATTATTTTTCTCTGGATACAAATAAATAACATCTTCCTTCACATGTCCTCTGTAGTTAATTTGCGTATTTATAATAGTCAAAATCATTCTGAAAACAATATTGCTATTACTACATACATTGTTCTCTTGGCCCTACTCATTTTGCTCTTCGTTATTTTGTGCAAGTCTTTCCATGTGTTTGCCAAGATCTTTGACATCATCATTTTTTATAGCACAGTAGTATTCCATCACAATTATATACCACAATTTGTTCAGCCATTCCCTAATGGGGATTGTCCACAATTTCCAGTTCTTTGCTACCATAAAGAGAGCTGCTATAAACATTTTAGAGCACATAGAGTCTTTTCCCTTTCCCCTAATCATCTTTGGAAATAGACCTAGTAGTGGTATTGCTGGGTCAAAAGATATAGGCAGCTTAATAACTCTTTGGACATAATTCCAGATTGCTCTTCAAAATGGTTGGAGCAGTTCACAATTCCACCAACAATGAATTAGTGTCTCAATTTTTCCACATCCCCACCAACATTTATACTGTTCCTCTTCAATCATTTTAGCCAATCTAGCAGGCATAAAATGATATCTCAAGTCTGTCCTAATTTGGATTTTCTAATTAATAATGATTTAAAGCATTTTTTTTCATGCAACTATAACTTGTTTTGATTTCCTCATTGGAAAACTGCCTAGTCATATCCTTTGCCCATTTATTAATTGGGGAATGACCCTTATTGCTATAGATTCTACAAAGTTCTTTATACATATGTGTGTGTATGAGATAGGAGACCTTTATCTGAGAAATTGTCTATAAAATTTCCCCCAATTTTCTGCTTTCTCTCTGATCTTAGCTATATTTATGTATGTACATATGTACATACATATGTATATATATATATTTTATTTTTGCAAAAGTTTTTTAATTTAATGTAATCAAAATTATCCATTTTTCAACTTATTGTGCTTTCTATCTCTTACTCATAAATTCATCTCCTATCAATAAGTCTAATTTGTATGTTCCATGTTCTTCAAATTTTCTTGTAATATATCTCTTTATGTCTAGGTCATTCATCCATTTTGAGCTTATCTTGGTAAATGGTGTGAGACATTGGTCTATGCCCAGTTTCTGCCATACTACTTTCCAGTTTCCCCAGTCATTTTTACCAAATAATGAATTCTTATCCCAAAAATCTTAATACTTCTTTTTTGTCAAATACAAGGTTACTACATTTATTTGCTGCTGTAAAGTATATGTCTACTCCATCCTATTGATCAACCTTTCTATTACTTAGCCAGTAACAGATAGTTTTGATAATGGCTGCCTTGTAATATAGTTTTAGATCTGATATTGCTAAACTGCCTTCCTTTACTTTTTTTTATTATTTCCTTTGATATTTTTGACTTTTTGTTTTTTCAAATGCATTTCGTCATTATTTTTTAATTCAGTAAAATATTTTTTGGTAATTTAATTGGGATGGCATTGAATATAGAAATCAGTTTAGGTAAAATGACATTTTTATTATATTGGCCTAGTCTGCTCATGAGCAATTAATATTTAAATCTGATTTTATTTGTATAAAAGTTTTTAGGGGCAGCTAGGTGGTGCAGTGAGTAGAGCACCAGCCCTGGAGTCAGGAGGACTTGAGTTCAAATCCACCCTCAGACACTTGACACACTTACTAGCTGTGTGACCTTGGGCAAGTCACTTAATCCCGAATGCCCTGCCTTCCCCCCTCAGAAAAAAACCAACAAAAAAAATAAAAGTTTTTACATAGAATTGTATTTATCTAGTTCTGGAGTTTGTTTAGGCAAGTATTCTCCCAGGTATTCTATACTGTCTAGAGTTATTTTAAATGGGGTGTCTCTTACTATCTCTTCTTGTAGGGTTTTGTTGGCAAAATACAGGAATGTTGATGATTTATGGATTTATTTTTTATCCTGTTACTTTGCTAAAACTGTTAATTGTTTCAACTTTTTAGTTGAGTCTTTGGAATTTTCCAAGTATATCATCATATCATCGGCAAAAGAGACAATTTAACTGTTTCATTTCCTATTCTGATTCCTTCTATTTCATTTTCTTCTCTTCTTGCTATTGATAGGATTTCCAATAAAATATTGAATAATATTGGTGACAGTGGGCATCCTTGTTTCACACCAATTCTTACTGGGAAGGCTTCTTGCTTATCCCCATTACAAATAAAACTTGTTGATGGTTTTAGATAAATGTTTTTATCAATTTAAGGAAAAAATCCATTTAAACCTATATTAGAAAGATCAACTTTATAAATACAATGGAAGAAGGCATGAATGAATGAATGTCTCTGTCAAGTGTTCCAGGCACTGTGCTAAGCCCTGGAGATATGCATATAAAAGATGATCCAAAAAAGTACTTACCTTCAAAGAGATTATATACCAATGGGGGAAGAAAACATATGTAGAGAAGAAAGTCCAGAAAGAGAATTTGGCCCTGGGGTATGGTTAGTCATTCCTACAAATACAAGAATATTGTTTGTCCACTGTGTTACATGACACCCAAGAAATGTGTATGCAAGTAAAATACAAAATAATTTGGGGAGTGAGAATGCAATAATAGAGATATCATGGAAGGTTTTGGGAAGGATTGCTGTTAGGGGCGCTCTGGACCCAGGCCCCCCGAGAGGGTAGTGAGACGCCAGGGAGTCTGGACCTGCTGACATGGCAATGCTTGTGTGGCTTTCGCCACCTCAGCACCGGGGCGGCTCTTACTGGAGGAGCTCCACCCTCGGGGAGGAACTGGGAAGGAGCCAACCCGGAACACCCGATAGGGTATATAAGGCGCGCCCCAGAGGAGGTAGGGGGGAACTTCTATCAAGCCATGCAATAAAGCTGTTTGCCTACTCCTCCGGTGTTCTGCCTGGTGTTTCTCCTCTCGTTTCCCCGAGAGGAGCCAGAGACGTCCGAAGACCCGAGGGCAGGGTAAGTAGAGGCGGCGATCGGGGTCGCCCCCGACAGCTGGCGCCCGAACAGGGACCGGAAGGCCGCTAGCCTACTCCCCGCAGGCGGAGGTGCAGAAGATCAGGCAGCCCCAAGGTTAGCGTCCTTGGGAAGAATGGGACATAAAGTAAGTAAAGCCCGAGTTGAACCAGAGGACAAAGGCGTACTTGCCTGCCAGATCTACAAGGTAATTACAGATGTGGTTACCAGAACAGAGCAAGAGGAGGAACTTGCACACTTGGCAGACTCCAAGGATAAGATACCAGAAAAAGGCAACTTAGAATATGATCCAGAGGAAAGAATGAAGTCTCCTTCGGCCCCTCCCCCAACTCCTCAATATAAATCCAATCCATGCATTTGGGAACATAAAATACATTATATGAAAATTCTGAAGAAGCTAGTAAGAGAAAAATGTCTCTTAAACAACTGGAAGAAACCAACTGGGGATCTGCCCCAGATCATTTTAAAGCAGGGTCTCCACGACCCCAATAAAGCACGGCACCTGGCCTCCATTACATCAGAGGGCCAAGCAATTTGTGTATAGGATTCAAAAATCCTCTTTGTGTTTTTCTGTCTCTGTGTCTGTGTTCTCTATCTGTGTTTCTGTGTGTGTGTAACCTGACACCCTGTAATGTCCACTATCTCTTTCTCTCCCTCCCTGACTCCAGTCTCTTCAGAGGAGCGGGAGGGCAGGGGGGAGAGAAGGAGAGAGGAAAATGTCTTCTTGTTTAACGGTTTATAGTTGTTGGAAATAATGCTCTTTCTTTCTCCCTTCACCCCAAATCTGGCCAATTTGGAATGTGAGGAGAGATAAGAAAGGAGGCGGGGACCTTTCCCCTGAAATTTAAAGAAATGTGTTACTCCTGATTTGATGCTTAAGATAAAGTCAGAATTTCTCATACCATTTGGCACTAAGACAAATTCGGAAAATGCATGAATCTCTAATAAAGAGACACTCTGAGTCTCCCAGTATGAGGAGAAAGGGACATGGTACCACTGGATATTTTCCAGAGTCCCACTCACCTTTGACTGGCAAATTCAAAGTTCTCACTTCCAAAAAAGTTTTTAGGAGTGAACACAAAAGTGAAGTTTACTTGTGTGAAAATTAGAGCAGCTAAAACAAACTTCTCTTATCCCAGATCAGACAACAGAAGAGAGTAATGGTAAGGAATTTGAGTTACCCTCCCCCACCTGGAAAAGAAAAAGCGGGGAGGCATAGCATCTACATTGAGGACCTCTGGGCACCCTGAAGCCCACACTTCTAGGCAATAGGTAAACAGAGGAACCTCTCCTCCCAATCCCCCAAGTCCTTGCTCCCACACCAATGGAACTTAGAATTTTTCTCCTAGTCTTCCAAACCCAGCAACCCCTATTAGAAAGTAAAGGTCCCTCAGGGACTCTCCTCAATGACTCCTTAGACCTTTAATTCAGGTGCTGGACTCTGCAGCTTCCCAACACCACCACCCCCTCAGTCCACAGCCAAGCTCTGCAACTATGAGGAGAAGAAAAGCCTCTATGCTTGGTAAGCCTAATGTATGTAATGATTTGGGAATGCAATTAATGTCATCTGAAATTTTTCTGTTTGTACTATTATTGTACTTCTGCATTGTAGTAAAATTCTCCTATATTGTAAAACTTAAGAGACTGGAAATGATGTTAGACAAAGCAATCTTTAATCTGAATTTTGTTGAAACTACAAAATGAAAACAATTGTGTAAAACTGGTGAAGTTACTTTCTCAGCCTTGTTAACCCTGTCTTGTTAACGTCACAGCTAAAACGATTCGGCCAGCACTTATGAAACTTGTCAGATTGTTAGCTAGGTTATTTGGGATTACTGTTTTAATGTTAAAAACCAATAAAGTTCTGAAGAGATAAAAGAAATTATGTCCACCCACCTTTTGAGCTAGATTTGTGGGTGGGTTCTATTAAATCTTATATGGATATTGATTAGGGTAAAGATATTGATTATTGTAGTTATTATTATTGCTTTTCAATTAATTATCAACCCCCTCTGCCTGGAAGGGAAACTGACTATACCTTGTTAGCTATGATTCAAATTTCTTAGGCTTCCTTTTTACCCGGGGCAAAAGGAGTAGTTAGAATACTGGCCCAGCACATTTTAAACTGATCTAATTATAATAGGTGATGGCAAACTATTTGTAAAACTTTCCCAAGAAAAATGTGAATGGAACTTAGAAATTCATATTTGAATAATTTTTTAAAAAGTGCATATTGTTATTTGGCATTGAAAAATTTATTAACTATATAGCCCCAAGAAAATTCTATTTACTGTAGTTTACTGTTCAATAAGGGGATGGTGGTGGGATTCATTCCCAGGGGTATTACAAAGACTGCATGATTGTAAAGGTGTTTGGCATAATGCTTGGCATAAAATAAATGCTATTTGAATGTAAACTCTTTTAAGTTAAAAATAATTGCTTCATATTCATTAACTTAATGAAGATTTTCTTCAATGTGAAGTTCTGGTGATGAGATGAATGATTCTCTGTTATTAGGCATTTTGGGGTCATATCTAACTGAGGTTAAGCCACCAAAATGGAAAATAATTGGTTTTGGTTTTCAAGTTTAAATAGATGATAATTGTTTATGATATTGTTATATTTCTAAAATTTTTCTTATTGCATAAATTGGTCAGCAGCTGTATTATCTGTGTTGTTAGAAAAGCAATTTCTTTTATACTCTAAATGTTATTAGGTTAAGAATTATAATTTAAGAAATCTTAACTTACCAAATTTTGTCTTTAATTTGTTTTGGTATCATTTGGGAAATTTGTGAGATCATTAATTAAGCTACAGATGTTATTGCTTCGAGATAGTATTTACAATAGTATGTTTAGTTTTCTTTTTTTTTCTCAATTATGTGGAAAAGGTTTGGTGATCAAAATTTAAGCATTGCTTAGCACTTAGGAATTCATAATAATATCAGGATAAATTATAAGCTGTTTCTGAGAAAGAGATATTTTTTATGAAGAAAAGTTTTGTAAACTCCTTTGCATGATTTTTAGAAAGGCTCGACCTTGAATAAGTCTGCTCAGAGAAACAGTAAAAGATAGCAAACAGACACAAGGTTTTTCTATTTAACCCCTTCCTGGAGACCATGTTACTTCTCCTTATTTTGTAAAATTGCCAAGGCTCTTGGAAACTATCTGCACGGGCAAGGTCATCAGCCTCAGAAAAAGAACTTGTTTGAGTTATGTAGGTCCTAAACAATGAACTTAGCTTGCAGAGAAACTGAAAGTTTATGTACATTAGATAGAAAGGATTCTAATATTTGGCTTTTACACCAAGACAAGTTTAAAGTGGACAATGAAAGATGTTTAATTAAATCCCTTATGTATGTGAGTCCTGGTAAATCTTTCTTGCTTATTATTGCAGCTCTGTATCTGACTCTACGCTGTGATTGGTGGGACTTGCTGTTTAAGGTTAAAAGGCACTTGGGACCATAACTAATTTTGTTTTAAGTATGAATTCGGGTACAGTTATCTACATTAAATCAGTATCTGAAAGAAATGCCACAAGCTACTCAGAAGGAATGTGATCCATACTGTTGAAGGTGGAGATCTGCATTTGGGAAAAAAGCTGAGGGGACAATCTTAGTCTCAGTCTAGGATGGGATCCTCCCGGCCTCAGTCTCCCCCTGTGTTCCTTTGGAAAGGAAGTTTCCCACCTATTTCTGAGTGTAGCAATGAGGTGGAAGAGATACTGCATAATTGAGGAATCATAACTATATCTGGATTATAAACAAAGCCAAGGATGCTTTATCCTGTCATATTTGGCATGTCACAAGTCCCTGCCTTTTTCCTTCTATAGCAAGTTTCCATGATCAGAGCAAGTAGTCAGTGTAAGATATGAGCTCTTTTGTGTTATCTTACTGGGCAATCTAATATTATTTTATCTAGAACTAGAACACGTGCAGATATTTATGCAAACTGCTTAAGACTCACCATAGGATGTTCTCTTTGTTTATAGGATTTTAAAAGTAGTAGTATTTTTCCTGTGATCAGTCTCCTACTGTTACCAATGTGAGATTCCGTTACAACACCTTTTTGACTAAGAAACTTTGTGATATTTAGGAATTTTGCTATAACCAGGAACTTTGTTATGATGCTTTGGAATTAGTGTTACTTATGGACTTTTGCACCAACTTAGTAAAGCTTTATGAAGAAGGGTAGATATGCAAACGAGCCACTTAGAATTCACTTCATACGTGTTCCTTAAGCAATGTGAGAATGTTATTTTGTTATTTGATTAATATCATGCATGTTAAACATTTTGGTACAACTAGTGATGCTAAATAGGAAAATGGTTTGTGGCTTGGCGTATCTTCTAGTGCCATCAAGGAAACATGACATGACTAGGTTAAGATTTTATATGTTCTGTGTTAAAAATTGGTTATTTAATGTATTTATGTATGTACTGGAGTATCATCCCTCTGGTGGGGAAATTAATGATGAGTCATGTAAAGTATGAGAATTTGGGTTCTGATGTGAATTTCTTAAATATGGCAATTGGCCAAGGTTTCAATTTTGAGTTTGTAAAAATGATCACGGTTATAAAGATTAGAAATGATAATTCAAAATTGTGCTAAGATTACTCTTGTAGGAGGATGGACAGAAAGCTGGTTCCTGCAAGAAGAGAAGAAGAAGAAGACACTGTGCTGGAGATGACTGGAACAGATACCAAGGACCAGAAGATTTCACTAACGATGTCCTCTGCCAGACAGCTGCATATGAAAAGAACTTTTTGAATCTTAAAGAGACAATTACATTTTTATTTCTTTTTTGAGTCTATGTATCTATATTCACAAAGGGAACTGCCCCCTTTGATTTGTCAATGCGCCGATCAATCCTTTCCATGTTTACTTACTAAGGGATAGTTAAAGGAAAAACTTTGGATGTACCTATAATGGTGAGGTGTCTGCGAAAAAAAGAAAAGGGGGGGGGCGGGATTGAGTGAAATACTGATTGAGTGGAATATTGAAGTAGCAAAACAATTATTGATAGTTTCAGAAAATTATTGATATTTTCAAATTTACCCATTTCGTAATGTATTCTTGACTATTTTCCATATAGTACCTTATGTTCTTTGTTTGGTCATAATAAGTTTTTGTCTACCTTGTGTCCTTAGGATGGTGAATGCTATGTTTAAGCCTTATTTCATAATCAGAACATTACAGCAGAAATTACCCAGTTGTTGCGATTGGCCGCTGAGGAAGAAAAAGCAGCACATGAGAACTCACAACCTGACAGTGTTATAGATGACCTTCTGAGTCATATTAAGACCCTTTTAACACCCAATTGGCTTACTCATGTTTCGAGATGGTGACCATTGTTGGGGACCTTGCCCTTTTGCTATGTTGTTGCACTCCTTTAGTGTTGCGGATGTGTCTTGGGGCCCTGCATACAGCCATTGATTCGGTATGCGTTGAATCTTGGCTCAAAAACAAAAAGGGGGAGTTGTTAGGGGCGATCTGGACCCAGGCCCCCCGAGAGGGTAGTGAGACGCCAGGGAGTCTGGACCTGCTGACATGGCAATGCCTGTGTGGCTTTCGCCACCTCAGCACCGGGGCGGCTCTTACTGGAGGAGCTCCACCCTCGGGGAGGAACTGGGAAGGAGCCAACCCGGAACACCCCGATAGGGTATATAAGGCGCGCCCCAGAGGAGGTAGGGGGGAACTTCTATCAAGCCATGCAATAAAGCTGTTTGCCTACTCCTCCGGTGTTCTGCCTGGTGTTTCTCCTCTCGTTTCCCCCGAGAGGAGCCGGAGACGTCCGAAGACCCGAGGGCAGGGTAAGTAGAGGCGGCGGTCGTGGTCGCCCCCGACAGATTACTACTTAACATAAACTATAAAGAAAATATGCATCCTAAGAGGCATCAGTGAAGAAGGCATATATTCTAAGAATGGGAAAATAGCTCCCATGAATGATCCAAGGCAGGAAATAGAAGGTCAAATTCAGGGAACAGATAATATCCCAGTTTGGGTGGAATAGAACAGACTTTCAGGGGCATTAAAGAGTCAGTGTGTACTGATTCTAACAGCTGAATGTTAAATTTTCAGTTTGAGCATTTATACCTCAGAAGCTGACAAATGCTCCAAATCAGGGCCTGATTTATTGTTTTGTTGATTGTCTCATCTTAAGAAAGTGATGGAAACAATGTGAATAATGCGACTCAAACTGAAACAGCCCTGTTGGAGAGGGAAGAATATGAAATCAGGTTGGAAAGACTGGCTAGAACCAAACTTGGAATGGTTCTCAAGGCTAAGTTGAGTGGTCTATTTCATCATCTAGTGATGAACAAGAGGTCACTGAGCAGGTGTGTGATGTGTGCTTTATGAAGATTTGTGTGGAGGGTGTTTACCAAATGGACTTTGCAGGGTAGAGCCCAGAGGGAGGGAGTCCAATTAGAAAGCTCTTACAGTTGACCTAGTGAAAGGTAATGAGGATCTATACTAAAGTGGTGGCTATTTAAATGAGTATACAACTTTAAAAATGTAATGAATTAGTGAATATTTATTAAGCACTTATTTTGTGCCACATTGTGAGAGACCCAAGGTAGGAGAAGAGAAGAGAGGATAGATCTGAATGAAGTTTTAGAGGCAGAATCAAAGGTACTTTGCAACTTGGTCACTGAGGCTCCATTTCCTTTCGGGCACAGCTGGCCCAGTATAAGTCCTCTGTCCTGTTCTTTATTTGACAGTCTTGAAGGAATGAGAAGCCTTATTCTTCAAAATTCCCAGAGATCCACCACTAATCAGCTCAATTCCCTGGGATGAGCCTCTATCACACATCAAGTACAGTCATGAACAACCTTTGTTATTAATTATGACTTGTATTTCCATGGTCCTGGGAGGTTTACTAAATGCCTGACTTACTACAACCCCATTTTATATCTGATGAAATTGGAGCCCAAAGAACCAGTGACTTGCTCCAGGTCGCATTCTGAGGAAGACTTAGAGGCTTTATTTAAACACACTGCTACTGAATCCAAGGCCAAAGCTCTTCTCACTCTTTCTTTTTGCCTTGAATCTCTTAAAATCAAACTTCACTAAGGGAAATGAAACGTTCCGATTATTTGTAAACAAGAGTTGCTATTTCTAAATCAGTTAAGGTGAGCAAATCTAGTAGTTGTTCTTAATCCTGCTGAGCATCTTTGATAATTCAAACAGCTCCCAAGTGCCTCCAAGGCAGGAACCTCTTGTGAAGGATTCTGCTGATGCACCATCGCCCAAGCCTATCCTGGAGTTGACTCTCCCTTGTATCTTCACCCCCAACCTTAAGCTATCCAAAACCCACCATGAATATCACATCCTTCATAATGCTTGCAAATTATTCAGTGCCAGTCCTGGAGTCAGGAAGACTCATCCTCCCAAGTTCAAATCCAGCCTCAGATACCTACTAGCTGTGAGAGACTCTGGGCAAGTCACTTAACCTTGTCTGCCTCAGTTTCTGGAGAAGGAAATGGCAAACCACTTCCATATCTTTGCCAAGAAAATCCTAAATGAGGTCACAAAGAGTCTGACATATTAGATGCTTCAAAATGGTAGTTATTATTAAATGGTATCTCACTTAATGCTCATAACAATCCTATGAAGTAAGTGCTAATATTATCTCCATTTTAGCGATTATAAAACTGAGGCACAAGAAGGCTAGTGCCTTGGTATGTATAGGCATGATATTTCAAGAAGAGACAGAGACAAAGAACTAATTCCAGAGATCAGGAAGTATTTCCCTTTGAATATGGTATGTGATCTGAGATGATTATAGTTAGGGATTTGAAGAGGAGAAAGTATATTCTGGGCATGGGAAACACCTTGGTCAAATAAATGTAGATAGGAGATACAATGCTGAAAGTGTAGCAAGTGGGTCAATTTGGCTGGAATGTAGCATGTATAAGGAGAGAAAATTGTATAATGAACCTGGAAAGATAAAGCAGAGTTTTCAAAGTGAAGCTAAGAAGCCTATTTTTTTCATACTAGAATCAATTGTGAGTCAATGAAGCTTCTTGAGCTGGAGAGTAGCTGATCTGGTTTGCATTTTAGGAAAATTTTCCATCTCTGTAGAGGATTAAGCAAAGATGGCAGAAACCTGATGTCAGAATTGAGCCAGTGAGCCTATTCAGCGGTCCAACAAAGAAGCATTTAGAAGCTGGACTAAGGGGGAAGTGAGGTGGCACAGTGAGTAGAGTACCAGCCCTGGAGTCAGGAGTACCTGAGTTCAAATCAGACCTCAGACACTTGATACATGTACTAGCTGTGTGACCTTGGGCAAGTCACTTAACCCCAATTGCCTTGCCTTCCTCCCTCCAAAAAAAAAGACAAAGCTGGACTAAGGTGATGCCATGTAAATGAAAAGGCAATAGATGCTTGAAGGGGCACAATACCAAAGATTCAACAGTCAGTCAAGACAGTTATAGCAGAAAAGGGAAGGGGAAGTGCAGGGGTTTCAAAGCTGGGAGGCTGAGATCATGGCAATGTGCCCAGTGGAAATCTGGAAGTCTGAAGAAAAGCTGAGTTTGGGGAAGGGTGGGGATAATAAGTTCTGTTTGGGATACGGTGATTGTGAGACGTCTGGAGAACATCCAGGTAGAAATAACCAATGGATAATTGGTGATGTAGAACCACAACCTAAGAGAGAGATGAAAGCTAGGAATGATAACTGAATGTAGGAACTGATCCAGGCAATAAGAAAGAGAATATAGAGAGCCATCAGTCTGTACTGGACATTATGCCTTGTAATACTTTAGCCTTTCACATCCCCCCTGCCCTGCCCAGGCCATGCTGCCTTGATTAGTGAGTGCCTCACATGACTGGGCTATCTCTAGTCATGATTCGCTTTCCCCCTAGGCTATCTCAGTGCTCATAACCTCTATGACGCTCTTCCTTTCCCTACCTCACCCCACCTCTGTCATGACCCTTTCCCATTCTGGAACTATCAAATTAATAGTCTAATTTCCTTTGTAAAGAGCATATCAACCTACTCCTCTGTGGCTCCACTCATCATCCCTATAATTTTCTAATCCAAACAACCATCCCTAGACAGCGTTCACTTTTTAGACTGTAAGCACCTTGAAGTAGAGACTACATTTACAATTTGTATTTGTATCCCCAGAATTTAGCTCACTACTTGGCACCTAGAAAGCATTCAAAATGCTGTTTCATTCACTAATTCAGGAGAAGAGACTGCAAATGAGCATTCAGAAAGTTCGGAGAAATGGGAATCATTGAGTCGTGAGGAAAGAATATCCAAGAGGAAAGGGCTGTCAACAATGACAAATAATTTCAAAAGCTAAAAAAATGTAAGAAATGAGGAGAAAAAATCATTGTACCTACAAATGAATGTAGTGTCAGTGTCCCTGGTGAGAGAAGTTTGAGTTGTGGGATTCCATTCAAAGCCAGACTTCAAGGGCCTGAGAAGTAAGTGGGAGGCAAGGAGGGGGAGGCAATAGTTATTCTTAGTTTTTCTAGAAAATTGTGAAAAGATACAAGCACATAGAGTGAGAGCTTGTGGGAGTGTTGGGATTGAGTAGAAGTTCTTTCAGGATAGAGAGGTCTAGACTTCCTAAAAGAAACAGGGAAGAAGTCAAGAAGATATTGTAGAAAAGAGAGAAGGTGTTGATCAAATGGGCAAGGTCCCAGAAGACATGAGGGGAGCAAGGTCACAAGGAGAAGGGCTAGCATTTTGTCAGAGACTTGAAAAGAGAATGAGGGGTGGTGTCAGCGGGGTTGGTATTTGGATATGGGAGAGGAGGAAGTTTATGAAACATCACCACTCTCTTCTCCATAAAGTGGGAGGAAAGGTCCTCTCAGGGAGAGATGGTGAAAGAGAAGGTGTCAGAGATGTAAGAAGAGAAGATTAAAAACAACTTTGAAAATTAAAAACTCTGATCAATGCAATGACTGACCATGATTCCAGAGGACCGAAGATCAAACATGCTGTCCATCAACTGAAAGAGACATGATTATCTCAGGGTGTAGAATGGGATGACTTTTTTAGATATGGTTAATGCAAGAACTTGTTTGTCTTGACTGTACATGTTTGTTAAACGATTTTGCTTTCCTTTTTCATTTTCTAATAATGAAGGGAGTCAGAGTAGAAGGGAGAGTATATTGATTTTTGCTAATTGAAAAAAACAAAATTTCATAAAAAGAAACAGAAACAAAAGAAAACAAACAGCTCAATAGAGCCATCATCTCCTTGGCTCCAAGTACTGTGACTCTCTTACTGCAGCCTCAGATGGCATTAGCTTCTTTTGGGATTTGTATAACATTATTCAATCACATATTTGCAGTTCACAAAAAAAAATCCAAGGCTTTTTTCTTTGATAATTGTTGTCTAGCCATGTGTCTCTCATACTACAGTAATCATAATAGTTAATATTTCTACGGTACATTTAAGATTGCAGTGTTTTATGCATATCATCCCATTTGTTTCATTTTCTAAAGATGTCATTCTTAAAAACAAGTGTAGGTTTTTACATGTGTCTCTATTAAAGTTTATTTTATTAGACTCGTCCTAGTGTTTTAGCTTGTCAGGACTTTTTTGAATCCTTATCCTCTCACTGAACTGATAGAAAGCAATGATTTCTGTCCATGGAGGCTGCCTCAGAAGATGGCTGATTGCCCAGCTCACATATATACATTCTCCAGAAAAAAATTATGAATCAGAAAAATGATCAAAAATCCAATGAGAACTTAAATAAGTGACTTTATCCTCTCCAGAACTGCATAAAAAGCTAGCTAGAAGTCCATAGGCAACAGGTGCAGTGCCAGCACCAGCAGGGCAAACAAGCCCAGTCTCCCAGAAGGTTTTACCAGAGACAAGTAAGGCATGATGTCAAGAGGCAGCAAAAGGGAGATCAGTATGCTCATGGAGGGAGGTGAGATTTTGCTGCTCTATAATAGCCAGGATATGCTTAGTATAGGAAAAATAGGTACCAGGGCTCTGAGGTGCCTAGTAATCTGTCCTAAAGTAGAGGCTATATAGGGCCAAAAAGATCCAGCATTCTGAATCTCAAAATCCATTGGCATCCATCTTATGTAGGTGAAGGTCAATGCAGGAATTCATAAGACCCAGGACAAGAACAAGAAGGGCTTACCACCCCATTAAAATATAGCAAGGGGAAAAGTATTTATGCAGACTGCCAGGGGTGGAGCAGTGACTAGCCCTCTCCCTAGGTCACACCACCTTGAAAGCATGAAAGACATGCAGACTCTCAGAAATAACAATAGTACAGAAAAAGGCAGAAACTTGGGACACTTCTCCACAACAGCCTCCACCTTAGGGATAGAGCCCAACTTTAATGTAAAGTTCAAATCAAGAAATAAGCTGAGAAAATGAGAAAATAACGACAAAAAAGACTCTGTAATATAGTGGCAGGAAAGGTCAAGACCAAATTGAGAAAAAGACATTTATTTCAAAAAAAATCTACAAGCAAAACCTCAAAGGGAAACAAAATGAATGGGACAAAATCCCAACAATAATTCCTGGAAAATCTAAAAATGATTTTAAAAATCAACTAAGAGTGGTAGAAGAACAATTAAGGAAATAAATGAAAGTGATGTAAGAAAATTATGAAAAGACAATTAACAGCTTCACAAAAGAGACACACAAAAAATATTGAAGAAAATAGCACAATAAAAAGAAAATTGGCTGAACAGAAAAAATATACAAAAGCTCACTGAAGTAAATAATTCCTTAAAATTAGCATTGTGTGAGTGGAACCTAATGACTCCATGATACATCAAGAAATAATAAACAAAGTCAAAAGAATGAAAAAAAATGAAGAAAATGTAAAATATTTCTTCAGAAAAACAGCTGACCTGGAAAATAGATTGAGGAGAGATAATTTAAGAAATTTTGGACTATCAGAAAGCCATGGTCACATAGATATCATATTTCCAAAAGATATCAAGGAAAACTGCACTGATATTCTATATTGACTGTTGTTGTTCAGTCATGTCTGAGTCTTCATGACCCCATGAAACATAGCCCTGCAATACTGTCCATGAGGTTTTCTTGGCAAAAAAACAAAACAAAACTGGAGATGTTTGCCATTCTCTTCTCTAGTGGATTGAAGAAAACAAGGGTTAAGTGACCTTGGAGAGTCAAACCCAGTACTTAGGGAAAAATCTATATCTCTAAATGCTTACATCAATAAAAGAGAGAGAGAGAGAGAGAGAGAGAGAGAGAGAGAGAGAGATCAGATCAATGAATTGGGCATGCAAGAAAAAAAATTAGAAAAAGGACAAATTAACAATCCTCAACTAAACACCAAAGTGGAAATTTTGAAAATCAAAGGAGAAATTAATAAAAGTGAAAGTTTAAAAAGTAAATAAATTTAGGAGCTGGCTTTATGAAAAAAAACAACAAAATAAATAGATAAACTACTGGTGAATTTGATTAAAAACAAAGTAAACAAAATTGCTATTATCAAAAATGAAAGAGGTAAATGCACCACCAATGAAGATGACATTAAAACAATTATTAAGAGTTATTTTGCCCAATTATATGCCAAGAAAACTGACCATCAAAGTGAAATAAATATTCCTAAAATTACAAATTACTCAGATTAACAGAATAAGAAATAGAATACTTAAATAACTCAATTTTAGTAAAAGAAATGGAAAAAGCCATAAATGAGCACCTAAAATGAAACAAATGGGATGATATGCATAAAACACTGCATAAATGAGCACAAGTGAATTCTACCAAACACTTTTTAAAAATCATCCCAATACTATATGAACCTGAAAAAAAGGGTCAAAAGGAGTCCTGTTAAATTCCTTTTATGAAACAAATATGGTTTTGATTCTTAAACCAGGGACAGCAAAAACAGAGACAGAAATCTGCAAACCACTTTCCCTAATGAATATTGATATGAAAAATTTAAATAAAACATTAGCAAGGAGATTACAGCATTATATTACAAAGATCATATACAATGATTAGATAGGATTCATACCAGGAATGTCAGGCTGGCTCAATATTAGGAAAATTATAGGTATATTTGCACTATCAATAACAAAATCAATATAAATCATAGTATTATGTCAATAGATGCAGAAAAAAAGCTTTTATCAAGATACAATACCCATTCCGATTAAAAATGCTAAAAAGCATAGGCTTAAACAGATCTTTTCTTAAACTACTTTATATAAGTGGTATCTACCTAAAACTATTCATAAGCATTATCTGTAATGGGGTTAAGCCAGAAGCTTTTCCAGTAAGATCAGGAGGGAAGCAAAGATGCCCATTATCATTACTATTACTCAATATTGTATTTCAAAATGCTAGCTGTACTAATAAGAGAAGGAAAAGAAATCAAAAGAATAAAATAAGCAATGGGAAAATAAAACTATCATTTTTTTCCCAGAAAATAGGATTGTAATCTTAGAGAACCCTAAAGAATCAGCTAAAACTCTGATTGAAACAATTGACAACTTTAGTGAAATTTCAGGATATAAAATAAACCTACATAAATCATCAATAATTGTTTACACTACTAACAAAACACAGAAAGAAAAGATAGAGAAATTCCATTTGAAATAACTATACAATACAAAATACTTGGGAGTTTAACTGCCAAGAGAAACCCAGGGACTGCATGAACACAAATAACAAACACTTTTCACATAAAGACAGATCTAAACAATTGGAGAAATATTAATTATTCATATATAATGTATAATATAATAAAAATTACAATTCTACCTAAGTTAATTTACTTAATCAGTGCCATGATAATGGAACTACCAAAGAATTATTTTATAGAGCTAGGAAAATAATAGCAAAATTCACCTTTAAGAACAAAAGGTCAAAAATATTAAGGGAATCAATGGGAAAAAATGTGAAGGAAGACAGTCGAGCATTACCAGTTTTCAAATTATATTGCAAAGTATTAGTCATCAAAAACAGAATTGTCGATCAGTGGGATAGATTAGGTCCATAATACACAGTAGTAAATGACCATAGTTGTTGCTGTTTGTCCTTAATTTTCCAAAAGACATCATTGGGTGATGTCTTGACTTGTGCATGAATTAGCAAGTGAGGCACAGGTACACAAACTTGTTAGCCTTACTCTCTCTTCCAGAGTCATCAAAGTCCAGACAAATGTCAAGATGACTGGTGATGGACCTGGATGCAGTGGATGACCTTGGTATCTTCAATGTTTCACCAAGTTCCAAGAACTTCACAGCACTTGCTTCAAAGACTTTCATGGCCATTAGAACAATTTATTTTCATCTGTCCATTTCACTAGGGTAAGTCTCGAAATACTTGGGGTAGACAACTCAGGATAGGTTTGAGGCCTCTCAGTTCTCCTCAACCTGGCTTCACTGTCTTCAGATGTGGTTTTACCAGGGTATGGTCACTGAGCGTGCTACAGATTCTTGGTGCCACAGGGGAAAGTTGGATCACAGGTGGACACCAAAGATGAAAAGGGTTTAGCACACCCTCACACTAGACGTGATAGTCCTCCCTGAACATCCCATATACCCCAACATACACTTCAAATGACCGTAGTGTTTGTAGTCTAGTGTTTGATAAACTCCTAAATCCAAGTTTAGGTGTCAAGAACTCTCCCTGTGAAAAATAACTGCTGGAAAAACTGGAAATCAGTGTGGGAGAAACTAGGCATAGACCAACATCTTATATTATTTACCAAAATAAGATCAAAATGAATAAAATTAATTAGAAATAGAAGGTTTTATAATAACCAAATTAGCATAACATGGAAAATTTTACCTGTCACATGTATAGAGAGGGTAAAATTTATGTCCAAACAAAAGATAAAGAAGTCCATGGGATCTTCTCTAAATAATTTTGATTACATGAAACTAAGAAGATTTTGGATGAACAAAACCAATGCAGCAATAATTAGAAGAAAAGCAGGAACCTTGGGGGAAATGTGTAGCAAGTTTCTCTGTTAAAGGCCTCATTTCTCAAATATATATGAAACTAAGCCCATTTTATATAAATAAGTGCCACTCCCAGTTGACAGATGGTCAAAGGAGATGAACAGGCAATTTGCAGAAGATGAAATCAAAGTTATAAAAAGCTAGATTGTAACAATGCTCTAAATCACTGTTGATTAGAGAAATGCAAATTAAAACAACTCTGAAGTACCACTTCACACCAATCAGATTGGCTAACATGACAGAAAAGAAAATGGTAAATTCTGGAGGTGACTGGGAAAACAGGGATACTAATACACTGTTAGTGGGAACTGTTCCAACTACTCTGGAGAACAATTTGGAACTATGCCCAAAGGGCAATAAAATTGGTGATACCCCTTGACCCAACAATACCACTACTAGGCCTGTATCCCAAAGAGATCAAAGAAAAAGGGAAAGGACCTATACATGCAAAAACATTGCAGATGCTATCTTTGTGTTATCATAGAATTAGAAATTGAGGGGATTCTCATCAATTGGGGAGTGCCTGAACAAGTTGTAGTATATGAATGTAATGGAACACTATTGTGCTATGTGAACTAGGAGCAGGAAGATTTCAGAAAAACCTGGAAAGACTTACATGAACTGATGCTAAGTGAAGTGAGAAGAACCATGAGAACATCGTACACAGTTACAGCAACATTTTGGGATGACCAGTTTTTATAGACTTAGCTCTTCTCAGCAATACAACGATCTAAGACAACTCCAGAAGACTCATGATGGAAAATGCTATCCACATTCAGAGAAAGATGTATGGAGTCTAAATGCAGACTGGAGCATATTATTGTCTGTATTTTTTCTTTCTTGTGGTTTTTTCCCTTTTGTTCTGAGTCTTCTTTCATGACATGACTAATGTGAAAATATGTTTAATATGATTATACATGTATAGCCTGTATCAGATTGTTTGCTGTCTTGGGGGAGGCAGAGGGGGAGGGGAGAAAGAGGTGAAGGAGGGAGGGAGAAAAAAATGGAACTCAAAATTTTGTAAAAGTCAATTTTGAAAACTATCTTTACATGTAATTGGCAAAACAAAATACTATTAAGTGGAAAAATATTTGTAACTGCTTTTTGTATTTTCATAGAAATGGAGAATTGGAGAATGGGGGGATGCCTATCAATTGCGGGTGGCTGAATAAGTTTTTGTAGAACCAGAGACCCCTCCCACAAGGAAGAAATACAAAATCAGAAGATTAGAAACAAAAAAGAAAATGTACAAATGTATGATGTACCTTTAAAAAAAACATGCAGGCTTTATAAAGTGAAGATCCATGGTTTCAGACTGAATCTTTGCTGAGTATGAAAATAGTCTTTTGGAGTGTTTATGTTGTCAATTAAAAAAAAAATAAAAATTCATCATAATCCCTGTGAACTTTGTGTCATCTCTATAAATTGGACATACAAGCCATTCATATCTTTATCTAGCTATTGATTTAAAAATTAAAAAAAGCATCTAGCCCTTTTCTCCATTGAAAGAAGTCATTAACTTGACAGGATCACTGATTTTTAGCTATGGTTAACTTCACCAAATCTTAGCTTAGGACTATTTGCTTGAAAATGCATGAGAGCTGAGCAGAGTGAGTGAAGAAGGCATTTCTGATAAGTGCTTTGCTCCTGGTAGATGGAGGAGAGAAAGTGAAGGGTTCAAAATCTGCCTTTGGTGGCCACTGGCTCCAATTCTACCTCTTCTATTTTAAACCAGGAACTCTGATTTGGAGCAGATGTTAGTTTAGTTCAAAAGCTCCCTATTCCCCTTGTTCCACGTGAAAGTGCTTCCCTTTTTCACATACCAGGAGAGGCCTCAAAAGCTAGTTTTTAGTCCTCTGCCCCATTCCTTACTTTCGGAAGACCCAATTCTGACAACTTTTTCTATAACCTTTGATTCAAACAAAACTACTTCAAAAAATTCAAGGACCCCTGACAAGTCAGTAAAGGTTTTATTTATTTCTATAAAAGGGTATGCATGTGCTACTCAAATCATCACAAATAAAACATCCACACACTTTCATTCAGAAGAGGAAGGGCAGGACTCGTGTCATTCAGTTCAGTTCAATCAAATTCAACAAGCATTTATTAAACATGCATGCTTCACCTGGCACTTGAGACAGCACAGAATAATGGTAAAGGACCAGCCTGTAAAGCAGGAGCAATTGGACTCAAGTCTTGAATTTGACACATATTGGATTATAATCGTGGACAGATCATTTAGCCTCTTAAGTGCTCTCTGAGACAGGAAGATGCAAAGAAGGAACTGACCTACATTTGGAGAGGGACTTTCCCGTCAAAGAGCTTTCTTTATCAATTAAACCCCAGCACTAGTCCTTCCTGTAGCAACATGCCAAACTCTAAAATATAAAGACAAAAATAAAATAGTGCCTGCCCTTAGGGAGTCTACATTCGATTAGGGGATCATAGACTCCATACAGCCAAGTAAAAAAAAATGTATTCTGGAGAAAGGTCCCTTCAATTTCAAAATAACTTTCATTTGCTTATAATGTCATAGATTTAGAGTTAGAAGTGGCCTCAGAGCCCATATTAACAGAGGAGGAAAACATGGTCAAGAGAAGTTGCCTAATGCCACATAAGTAGCAAATAGCAGAGTCAGGATGTATTGTCCAAAGCTATAGCCATGGAAAGGAATATTTTTGATCTTTGGTGAAGTCTTGCTTGGCCATGGCCAATGGCCATGATTCACTCACCAGGAATTCCAGACAAGAAGAGTGTGTCAAGAAACAGTAATGATAATGATGGTGGTGGTTGTGATGACAACATCAAGTCAACTTTTATATAGGATCCTAAAGTTAACAAATTACTTTTGATCTATTAACAGATTTGACCTTTAGTACAACTTTAGAGATACTAGTTATCTCCATTTCCAAGATGAGGAAACTGAGGGTGATAAAGGTTAAGTGACTTACCCAAGGTCATACAGCGAGCAAATGTGTGAGGAAACACAAACTCAGAAAATGGAAAACACCTTCTTTCTTTTGTTAAATGGATTAAACAAACCAATAAAATGAAAGAAAATGACACTGGATATGAAAACAAAAACCCAAAATCACTTGCATACACAAAACATATCTAAAAAATATATATACATAAAATAAAAATGGGAGAATAAAAGAAAATTTACCAAGCATCAGGTAAATCCCTGTCCCTCAAACAAGCAGGAGCTGCAATCATGCTGTCAGGCAAAGCAAAACCAAGAATTGGTCATGTAAATTAGGAAAAAAAAACTAGGAAATTACATTATTATGGAAGAACACATCGACAACAAACCAATATCACTGTAAAAACATACATGCTCCAAAATAAATAGCATCTCAATTCATAAGGGAAAGAATCAATCAAGTACAAGAAGACATAGGAACAAAATAATAGTGGGAAACTTTAATGTTCTTCTATCAGAATTGCTCCAATTTAACAGAAAGACCAATAAAACGCAAAATGCAGAATTGCACAATTTTCTAGATAAATTACAACTAGGAAATGTCTGGTGTCTCTTCAATGAGACTCTTAAACAATATGCATATTTCTCAACACAATATGCAAATTTTACAAAAATCAACCCTGTTTTAGGGCACAAAGATATTTCAAATAAACACAAAAAAGGCATAAATATTAAATATCCCCTTTAAAAACTACAACTCATTAAGATTGGCAATTGGGTTGAGGAGCAAAAATAAAGACTCAAATCTCATCTGAGACTTAACAATGGAATCTTAAACAATGGGTCAAAGAAAAAATAAAACTTATGTGAAAGACAATACAATCATGAAAAAAACTTGCCAATTTTTTTGGATGCTGCGAAAGCAATCCTCAGGTGAAAAATCGTATCTCTAAAAATATACATTAACAATATAGGAAAGGGGGGATTAAACTAATCAAATATGAATTTTAAAATAATTAGAAACCTGCCAAAAACTTAACCCAGACTAAGCACAAAAAAAAAATCCTGAAAGTGAGAAGGAAGATAGATTAATTGTAACCCCAAAAGACTAGAATAATGATAAACAAAAATAAAAGCTGGGTTGTTTTTTTTTTCTTCTTAGAATATGATGAATACAGGGAAGCATGGAAAACCAAGCATGAGCCATGCAATGAAATAAGCAAGCCAAGAAAACAAGATACGCAATGACTACCATAATTTACATATTAAATTAACCACAAAATCCTTAAAAATTCTTTTTTGCAAAATGATAAAAAAACACGCTGGGCCTGGAAGAGGACATATGAGAAGATACCTCCCCTGACTGCTTTGCAGATGTATATGTGAGTGTGTGTGTGTGTGTGTGTGTGTGTGTGTGTGCGTGTGTGTGTGTGTGTGTGTGTGTGTTTTATAGGGAGGGTTGGGGGAGGGACTCCACATGGAGATTTTTTTAGATGTGTATTGATCAGGTTTTCTGGTTTTTTCCTCTTGTTTTCTTTTTTTCTAAAATATTATTTGCTATATGGAATGGAGGGGGAGGAAGGAAAAAGGATATAGAAGTAAATTTAAGTGATGTAAAATAAAAGACACTAATAAAATGATTTTAAAATAATACTCGCTACGGAATTTGGCTAATGGGGAATTTGCTTAGCATGACTATACGTATCTATAACAGGTTTTGTTTTTCTGACTTTCTTGATATGTAGGGGAAGGTTAGAGGGAGGTAGAGAATCCTAAGCTAAAAATAAAATCTGAATTTTAGGGAAAAATGCTATGTAATTATAATAAGCAAGATTGGCCAAAACTCACCTCTTTGCCTTCTTAGCAGAGGAGGTGCCATTACAGCTGAATAACAGGAACATCTGGCTGACTCAGCGGATGTATTGGTTAGGTGGTTACATTGCCCCTACTTCTCTCTTGGTATTTGCTCCAGGTGATGAAAGGCGTAGGAGATCTATTTGGAAATGAAGACCATGGAAAATGAAAAGTTATCAATCATTTCAAATAAAATATGCCTAAGGGGAGACTCATTAACCCAGAGAGACAGTGGATCGATTTCAGGGTATTCAGGAACCTTAATGGAAAAAACTAAGACTTGATTTTCACTAACCTCTAACTAAAAAGGAGCATTTCCTTGAATTATGGAAGTAGGCAAGGAACCATGATTATGGAAAGGGGTCTGTAGGTTTTACCAAACTGCTAATGAGATCCATGACCCCAAACTATTTATGAACACCAGATCTGAGTGAGTGTAAGGGTAACGAGGTTGGCATAGCACCTAGCTGACTGTAGTAGATGGTTTATGGGTTAGCAAAGTAGAAAAACTACTGGTTTAGAAATCAGATGGCCTGAGTTCTTATCCTGGTTAATATAAGAATGGCCTGCAGCAAATCACATCACCTGTGGGGAAATGTTTCTTCATCTTTTAAATGAGGGGGGTAGACCAGATGACTCCTTAAGTCCCTTCCAACTCTTGATCTAAGATTCCACAGTTAAGGCTAGAAACTCCACAAGCAGAGAGACTGTGTCTACTCAACATTGTTTTTTTCCCAGTACATTGCACAGTGTTCTCTGAACAATGAGCCCTAACAAATAATCGTCAAATGTTGGGTGAAACCATCATTCATTTCAAAGAGCTTCTGTCAGTAGGACCATCTAATAGTAGCACTTGGGTAGTAAGCCTAGCATACAAGTAAGCCAGGAAGTAGAGATTATAAGTATGAAAGAATGGAACAAAACACTGTGTGCATCTCCAGAAGGGAATGATTGCTTCTAGTTTGTGGCAGGATTGGAGGGAAATTGGCCCTGAGCCTTGATGACCGAAAGATGTTGCCAAGTAGTGAGTGGAGTAGGGAAGAGAGAATATTTTAGAATAGAAAATGTCTTAAACATTTTATGAGCCAGGAAAGAACATGTTTAGGGAAACATGATGTGGTAGATCAAGTGTGGAACTTAGAGTCCAGAAGACCTGGGTTCAAATCCTGCCCATGATATTTACTAGCTATGAACCTTGGGCAATTACCTTAGTCTCAGTCTCAGTTTCCTCATCTGTGAAATGGCAAATAGCAGTATCTCATAGGATTGTTATGAGGCACAAATAATCAATATATATTTATTAAGTGCCAATGTGTTCCAGCCCTGATGAAATATCGTGTACAAAGTGCTCTGGAAACCGAAGCAGTGTAAGTGGCAGATGCTGTTCTTGTCATCACATACAGGCTTCCCTGAAGCATGAAGCACATGAAGGAGCGTGGGATGAAATGAGCATGTCCAGGCACCTTGGGGGCACGCTATAAAGAGCCCTCAAAGCCCGGCTGACGAGCTATAGACAGTTTTATTTTTTGGTGGGAAATAATGGGGCACCAAGGAACACTGTTTGCTTCTCTGTTGCTTTTAGCAGCATGGTGATGCATATATGTATGAAGATGACATGGGCAGTGTTGTTTAAAATGGACAAGATGAGTTTGAGATGGGGAGATGAAATTTCAGAGTTGCTTTCTTTTGAGTTCCTCTCATTTTTAGTTATGCGCAGCATTCTTTTTAGTATGGCTGTTGGTAGATGGATTTCTTCTCTTGAAAATGGTCGGTTCATGTCCTTTAATATTTTTTTTCAACTGGAGAATGGCCCTTATTTTTATAAATTTGAATTAATTAATAAAATATCTTGAAAATGTGAACTTTGTTAGAAAAGAATTGTTACAGAGAAACCTGGGAAGGTTCTAATGAATGGATGTAGAGTGAAGGGAACAGAATCTGAAAAATTATTAAGAAAATAACAATTATATTGTGAAAATGAACAGTTGCTCCAAAAGACTTAAAACTCTGATGATATCAATGATGAACCATGACTGAGAGGACCAATAATGAACAGCAAAGGACTAAATATCCAGAATGAGGTGCACTTTTGGACATAGACAGCGGGGGAATTTGTTTTTGCTTCACTACACATATTTGTTACAAGAGTTTTTTTCCCCTTTTTGCCCAGTGGTTTGGGGTAAAAATGAGAGAAAATAAATGATTGTTATTTGGAAATAAAATAAAATTTAATTTACAAAGGAATAGTTGAATTGGATGGATAAGAGAACTTATGAGTTTGTTGCCCTATAATATGTTTTATCAGAATTTTTATTTTTGACTGTGAGATATTGGAAGTTAAATACATCACTATCACAAAATATTATTCTACTCACAGACATGACTCATTTGTCCCCTGGCAGAACCCTTTTCATTAGCTTAAAGAAAATCACTGTCTCTCTCCCCCTTGTTTGCCTTGCATTGAGAAAAAGATCATTTTATTAGCAAAGTAAATCAGTTGGGAATGGAAATCTCTATTCAAACTATAAGAGAATGCATTTCAAAACCCATTTATATAGAGAATTTTTTTAAAATGGCCACCTGATGAGAGGATTTGTTTTGCCACTGTTTCCCCCCCCCCCCCAGTAGAACCAATGCTCTGATTGGTTTCTTCACCTGATATTTGATAAATCAGGAACTAATTCTAGCATTCACAAAGTGATTTTCTTTACGCTTGTCCTCTTGACATCTATCACCACAGCACCTTAATGCCCCCTAGCTAAGAGAGAAAGCAACAAACTTCTCCATCTGCTGTCTCTGTTTACTCTGTTAGATATTATATATTGTTGTAAAGGCAGACAGTGACTTTGTTCAGGAAACACGAGTAACTTCCAGGACTGCTGACTCCATCTATCTAGATGATGATGGGGGGTGCAGGGGAATTACATGCAGAGGGGATGTTTGTAGTTGTTCCTGGAAATAACAATGTTAGGGCTCAAATTGGTCTTCAAGGGTAATGAATTTGACAGCCCCAAAATCTTGCTTGAGAATTCACTATCCTTAGTTTATCCAGCTTCATGATTTCTCAGACGTTGCCCTCTTTTTGAGTTGTATTTCTTTGGCTTTATTTTTTCCACTGTGTGTTTGTTTTCTCAAAGCTATGTGTGTGTGCATGTGTGTGTCTGTGTGTCTGTCTGTGTCTGTGTGTGTGCATCCTCATACCAAATTTCTAATATGAAGTCCCCAGATCTGCCTGTCCCAAATAGCATTTTCTGTGTTTTCCAATCGAAGGCTGTACACAAATTCAATTTCCTGGCCAATAATGAAGATTAAAGTCACACCAAAAACTGATTCTGCAGAATTAAATTAGGAAATGCTGCTAACCCAATATTTGGCATAGTATGATCACTATTTGTTTCTGTTCTTCCTGGAAGGGTTTCCTCATCCTTTGTAATGGTGAAGATAATTCCAAAGTGATGACTTAATTTTCAAGAGTTAAGAAAGAAATGACTCATATCAGCCTGTCTTTGATGTCGTAAAATAAAAAAAGAGTTTCACAAGTACACTGAGCTTAGAATCATGATTCATGAAGTTAAACTATGTCTCAGACATGAATGATTATGACCAAGTGACAACTTCTGAGAGGCTCAGTTTATTTTGTTAATTTAGGTTCATATATTAGTTGTACTTTGACTCATTATTCCCTCCCATTTCCAATTACTGGGTTGAGGTGGAAGAGTTAGGATAGCCCTTGCTCCCCATTGCTGCTTCCAAGCTCTCTCCCTCTTTCACTCAGCAATCTCTCCTCCTTTGATATTCTCTCAGTCTCTATTTACAAACCCATCATTAATGGTTGTTATACTACCTTCACATTCACCTCCTATCCTCTGAGCTCAGCACCTGGCTCACAGGGTTTCTCTCCTCCCTAATTCCTACTTGCACACTAGCAGTCAGTCAGTCACCGAACATTTGTTGAGTGCCTGATATGTGTCAGGTACCGTGCTAAACCATAAGGATCTAAATAAGAAACAGAAAGACAGTCCCTGCCAGCAAGAAGCTTACAATTTAATGGAGGAAGACAACACAAAAAAGGAAACGGCAAAGAAAGGGGGTGCTGGTGCAAAGTTCTGCTGTTCATGGAATCCACGGCAAGCAGAGCAGTTGACAGAAATGAGGTTAGCTAGAAGAACCTGCAGAAGTCTTGAGGAAGAGTTCAGTGCCCTCCAATCCTCCAGGAAGGGGAGAGAGGCAACAGGGGACTCTGGGGATTTGTTAAGTGTCAAAGCTGAATCAGTCTCTGAAAGTATGAGATTTTAGGTGATGAGTTTATCTTGTGGGGGCATGACATTGTTGAGTTGAAACCAAATGGAGTAACTGACTTCAATATATATGCTGCTACTCCATCCAAGACCTGAATGTCTCAGTTCCTAAACTCTTTCATTTTCCTCCACCCCCCCCCCCCACAGCTGTATACATAGATGTTCATATCATTGATCCTGTCACCCATTGCCATGTTCATGAACTCTGGAATTCCCTTATCTGATGACAATCTCTTCTTGCTCCTCCTCTCCCTCTGCCTTGCAACCTTAAACTGTTTTTTTAATCCTCATCATGATATCCAATCCCTGCATTCCTCAATTCTTTCCCAAGCCATCAACTTTGTACCAAGTATATCCCCCTCCCTTCTCCATCATTATTCCACTGGTGACTCCATTACTCTCTATACACTCTTCTTCTCTAGAGTCCTTACCCTTTTGAAGATTTGCCCTGCCAAACCTCAGATTTGGATGACTCCCACCATCCACTGCATTTGTTCTTACTACTCATGAAACAATGCTGAGTTCATTTCAAGTTTGTTACATAATCTCAAATGAACCACCTTTTGTGGCTAAACTCCTTGAAAATGCTGTCTATGGAGAGGATTCTGGGAAGATGGTGGAGTAGGTCAGAAAATTCCAAGCACTCCATATTTCCCCCACAAACAAGATAAAATAGTGCCTTAGGACAAATGTAGAGCAATAAAAATAAACAAGAGTTGGAGCAGAACAGTGGTCTTCTGTATTGTGAAGGCAGAATTTATGATTTCAAAGACAATCATATATACGTCAGAAAGGTTCAGAACCACAGGATATAAGGAATTCTCTAGGTAGAAGGCAGAAGAATTAAAGCATGTATTTAAGCTCCACAGTAACAGACCCACGAACCATCGTCCCCATTTTGATATTTTGATCAAAAGCTTCCAGGCCCAATAAGTCCACCTCACAAGAGTAACCAGGAGGCCACAGAGAAGCATGATGGTATAAAGCAAAATCATATACATGCTTCCCCTCTCCGGTAAGAAGTTTATCCACTGGCCTCAAGTCCTTGCTCGGCACTCCTCGGTCCACATGTAGGTCAGCTCTGCTACTGGCAGCTCTTGCTTCAGCTTTGGCTGTGGCTGTGGCTGTGGCTTTGGCTATAGCTATAGCAGCCTGTGGCTCCAACGGGAGTTGCTTTTAACCATCCGGCTTCTGCAGGGGTGTAAGGTACTCGGGGAAAGCACAGGTTCTTTCAATCTGCTTAAGCAAGGTGAAGGGGTTGACCAGGAAAGCACAGGTTCTTTCCATCAGCTTAAGCAAGGGAAGCAAGGTGAAGGGGCCAGCAAGCTTACTCCAGTCCAACATACAAACAGCATTCAGTTCAGGGGAAAAAGCCAAACTAGTCAAGGGCACTTGTTGACTAAGTGCTAAGGAGCCCATTTTTGGTTGCCAACACACTCCACCCCTTCTTATAGGATACATAATCTAATCAGCCATGTATCCTAGAACATACATTGTGATCCAATTACAAAGGAAACTAAAACATATCATTCATTATAAAGCAAAACATATCATTTGGTGACATTCCTAAATATTGGTTTACGATTCAAATGTGATCCACCCCTAGGTCCCAGCAAGATAATCTCTTCAATCAATCATCCCCAAAATAATTATTAATAATTTAAATGTCCACCCCTAGATCCTTGTATCCATTACATAGGATCAATAATATCATAATAATAAAACAACATAGCAAGGATAACACAAAATAAGTAAACATAGAACACTATCATCATTCCCACCCCCCTTGAATGATTGGGGCTCAAAATCTTGGGGTAAGGGGTGAAGGTCTCATTTTCCATAGCTTCTTCATGCTGAAATTGGATGTAGAGATGGCCCTGCCCCAAAAAGTCCCATTCCAGAGGTCAGTTCTTTAACGAGCTGGCAGGAATTCCAAGAATGCTATGTGCTTAGGCAGTCACCAGAAAGTGCAGGGTGCTTAAGCCTAAAGGAAACAGAACTAGAAACAACGTTAGCCAAAACAAAGGACAAAAAGAGTAGACAAGTATGGACTATTATCCTTCAAATAAAATCATCTCAAGTTTGGTTGAGATTTCAGTTATGCAAAGATCCAACATCAGAGCCAAACTCAGGTGGGAAATGTTTCTTTTCAAAAGGAACATAATGAGGAAGCCAAGAGGATCCCACCCTAGATAGAGACTAAGATTGTCTTCTCAGCCTTTCCCCAGATGTACAAGGAAACACAATGGGAAAATTAAACTAAGAGGATCCCATCCTCGTCGCCAAATGTAATAGGAGGGCAGAGTTTATAATCTCAAAGAGGGTCATATATATGTCTGAAAGGTTTGGAACCGCTGGATATAAGAAACTCTCAAGATAAGAGGCAGAAGAATCAAAACATATATTTAGGCTCCACAGTAACCAACCCATGAACCAGCAACCCCATTTTGATATATTGATCAAAAGCTTCCAGGCCCAATAAGTACGCCTTACAAGAGTAACCAGGAGGCTACAGAGAAGCATGATGGTGTAAAACAAAATCATGCTTCCCCCTCTATGGTAAAAAGATTACCCATTGGCTTCAAGTCCTTGTTCAGCTTCCTCCCGTAGGTCAGCTCTGCTACTGGCAGCTCCTGCTTCAGCTTCGGCTGTGGCTGTGGCTGTGGCTATAGCTATAGCAGCCTGTGGCTCCAACGGGAGCTGCTTTTAACCATCCGGCTTCTGCAGGGGTGTAAGGTACTCGGGGAAAGCACAGTTTCTTTCCATCAGCTTAAGCAAGGGAAGCAAGGTGAAGGGGCCGACAAGCTTACTCCAGTCCAACATACAAACAGCATTCAGTTCAGGGGAAAAAGCCAAACTAGTCAAGGACCCTTGTTGACTAAGTGCTAAGGAGCCCATTTTTGGTTGCCAACACAGGGGACTGGCAAAGAAACTATGTTACAAAGGAGAGAAATGCTCTCTAGCAGTGAAGAGTCAGCTCCTGAACCAAGAGCAGCAACACAAAGAAATGCAGAATAATCACAGCTGCCAAGATTCTGTCTGGCTTGGTGTGACTGAGCACTCCGCCGATGAGAAAGAAAGAATAGCTGGTGTTGGCTAGCAACAGCTAAAGCCAGAGATGTACAGGGAAAGGACAGGCAGGAAACAATAAAGAGCAAGAGGGAAAAGGAAAGTGAAGAAAACACAGAGGAGAATGGCACCCAGAAAAGGCTATGAGCACTGGAAGAGCATGACAGAGTATATGCTTTAAAGCCAGAACAAAACCAGAAGATGCTCTGCAATGTAAATGATGTGAATAGCAGCACTGGACCAGGTGGGAGTCTTGAGAAGTGAGTTCTAGTTCTGACCTTCCGTGAATTAGCTATGTGACCATAGGCAGGGGAGTTCACCTCTGTGGGCCTCACTTTCCTCATGTATAAAATCAGAGGGCTCGACTCAGTCATCTCAATATGCCCGCACAGCTCTAAACATCTGTGACTGTTAAATGGCATTAGAGAAGAAGATAGTTGCGTTGGTCCAGCAGTAGGGGATGGCCAGTCCAGCCACTTTCTGTAGCCTCTATGGATACCACTGAGCCAAACTACAGACATACCAAACATCAGACGATCTTTGGACACACTTATTGTGAGCTAAGGCTAGTCCTTTCAGAGGTGTTCATGGACAGGTTAGTGCCCTCAGGCAGTGGCACTCAGAAGGCACACTTAGCTCCAGCTCTGCAGCCTATGGAATCATGGGGAGAAAAGTCCTATTCATTCCATTGGCCTCAGTGTATAAGCCAGTATTCTGATAATGCCATACTAAAGGAATGGCAACTCCCACAATACAGCAGATGGAGGAGCCAAGAAGAGTAGGACAGTGGCAAGCTAAGCCATACAAGAAGAAGAAGAGTACAATAGACTATAAAATAGGGTCTGCCTAAAAAACAGATGGGTCTAATTATGAAGTAATGCAGAAATACTCTAACGGGCTTCAGGAACTCCCCTTGCCTGAATTCTTAGATCATGAGATGAGGGAGAAGACCTGACTATGACTGGAGAAAGATAGTGGAGACTTGAGACTGAGTTGATGGCAGGTGCAGAGAGGTTTTAGTCTTTCAGATCAGGAAGTGTAGCTGACACTCTCCTTACGCATATGTACAGTCCTAAAAGCTACCTCCAAGTTGGCATTATGCTTTCCATCAAGGTCTATTCCAAGCCATAGTTCTTGAGTCCCCATATAATGCTACCTTTTACCAGATCAAATCAATTCACACATTTATTCAAACTAGACACTTTTACTTAAATAGAAGAAGGTGAATTACAAGGGAGATGTCCCATCTCACACACCCAGATTCCTACTGCACCCGTCCATGTGACCTGTGGGAGTAGGAAGACATGGCTAGTGGGCAAGTCCTACTCCCATAGCTGCATCCCAGTGAGAATTCTTCCTCCCTCTGAAGCTGCCACCTGCTGCTTCCCTACAGAGCTGCTGCTGCTAACGCCACCTGCTAGCAATGTGGTGGTGATTTACCAACTGGCTATGGGGAGGATGGAGGCACTACACTCTTCTCTGTGTAATCTGTATTATTATCATTTTCTCCATCATTTTCTTAAGTCAAAACAATCAACAAAAAACTAAATAAATCCGTAATTTCGAGCAGTTTGCTAATTTCCAAAGCATAAATGCTCACATTGAAAATTTCATAATCTCAATTTCCTGTTCCTCCAGGTTTGCCTAATATTTGGATTGGAGAGGGTAAATAACACTGATGTTCTATCATTAACTTGGCAGTTAAGGGTAGGACCATGAAGATTAACTTGAAAATTCATTTTAAGGACCTAAAGGGTGTGGGTGGAACCAGTTACCTCTGTCTGGAATCCTTGGATCTGAATTCAAATCATTGTGAATGAAGGCTTCCTATTTTCACATTAATGCAAAGGTTAGATAGTATATTGCATAGAGCTCTGGATTTGGCATAAGGAAGACCTGAGTTCATAATCCTGTTTCAAACACTAAATACCTGTGCCACACACAGTGCAAAAATTACTTAATATCTGGAAGTCTGAGGTTTCTTCTCTGTATACTATACACATCTACTTCACTGAATTTTTGGGAAGACCAAAGGGCATAACATATACGATGCTAGAAAAACCTTAGAGTGCTATATAAATCCAAACAATTAATATTAAAAAATGTAGGTAAACCATCAAAGCCCTTTTATTCCATGGAGTCCAAACTTTCTCTGGTGAAAAGAACTGAGTGCTCCCTTATCTCTGGTATAAAGCTTAAAGAAAAGGCAAAGATTACTTCTAACCAAACGTGTTTGACAAAGCTGCATGTGCTTCTTCATGGGCAGATTTGACAGAGTGAGACTGAGCATGAGAGCACAGACATCAGTGGATGTAAAATCTTCCCCATGTTGGTATTTCCTCCAGTGAAACAAGTCCCAGACCACCCACCTTGGCTCATTCTGTGCCACTATGTCCTTCTGCATACTTTCCAAAGGCATGGTAATAGAGCTCTTTGAAGTTTGCAAATCATTTTCCATACATTATCTCATTTCAGCTTTAGGATGCACTCAAGAACTGTTCTAGGTATGACTGCCCAGTAGACTATTGTCTACATATGTCTACAATTTACATATGAGGAAACCTCATCTCACGGAGGTGCAGTTATCTGAAGTGGAAGGTGATCCTGCAGTGTCCTGATGCCAAGTTACACCAACTGCAATGTCCTATCCATTATGCTGACCTTCATGCCAATGGCCCCCATACCTACGTCTAGATCTCTCAGTGATCATCTCAGTGGAAGATATTATTTGTCCAATTATCCTTCAGCATCTCCATTTTGCCCCACCACTTTTGGTCTGGTCCTACATCTCTCCTTTTGTCATTTCTCCTACATCTTTCAATCAATAAACATTTATTAAACATATACTATGTACCAGCCACTGAGTTAATCATTAAGTGTACAAAAAGAGGTAAAAAACAGTCCCTGCCCTCAAGGAGCTTATAATCTGATGGGGGAGCCAATATACAAATAAATATATACAAAAAGCCATATGCAGGATAAATAGGAAACAGAAGGAGAAAGCACTAAAATTAAGAACAAAGGGAAACTTGTTCCAGAAAAAAAGGGATTTTAGTTGGCAATTAATGGAAACCAAAAAAGTCAGTAGACAGAACCTAGGAGGGAGAGCATTTCAGGCATGGCAGACAGACCAAGAACATACCCACACCTGAGAGATGGAGTGTCTGGTTGGTGGAATAGCAAGAGGTCCATGTCACTGAATTGAAGAGTTCATGGTGGGGAGCAAGGTGTGAGAAGACTGGAAAGGTAGGAGGGAACTAGGTTCTAAAAGGCATTGAATGCCAAATAGAGCATTTTGTATTTGATCCTAGAGGCAATTGGAAGTGGCTGGAGTTAATTGAGTAGAAGGGTGATATGGTTGGACTTGTACTTCAGAGAAATCCTTTTTGTGGCAGAATGGAGGATGGTTTGGAGTGGGGAGAGACTTGGGACAGGCAAACCCACAAGAAGGCTGTTGCAATAGGTTATGTGTGGGTGGATGAGGGCCTCTACTAGAATGGTAGCAGTGCCAGAAGAGAAGAGACATTGCAAAGGTAAAATCAGCAGGTCTTCTCAACAAATTAGATGTGGGGTTTGAGAGATAGTGAGGAGTCGAGGATGATTCTTTCATTGCAAACTTTAGCCACTGGAAGGAGAGTGCCTTTGACAGTAATATGCAAGGTAAAAGAGGAGAAGGTTTTCGTTTTTGTTTTTTTAATGTTATTGCCTTTACTTCTCATATTCTAAATTTTTTTTTTTACTTCTACTTATTTGTATTCCCAATCATCCCTCTCCCTGCCCCCTTTCTCTCTCTGAGGTTTGCAACTAAGGATTCATTTTTTTTTATTCTGCCAATTTTCTCTGCTGTAAAGGCCATAAGTTATACTTTCATAATTCTTTTTTTAAATTTTATTTTTTTCTGTATATATTTTATTTACTATTTTAGTTTTCAACATTGATTTCCACAAGATTTTGAGTTAAAATTTTCTCCCCATATCTACCCTCACCCCATTCCAAGATGGCATATATTCTGATTGCCTCATTCCCTTATCATCCTTCCCCTCTTTCGCCCCATCCCCTCCATCCCTTTTCCCCTTACTTTCTTGTAGGGCAGGATAGACTTCTATGCCCCATTCCCTATATATCTTGTTTCCCAGCTGCAGGCAAATTTTTTTTTAATTTTTTTAAGCTTCTGCTTTTAAAACTTTGAGTTCCAAATTCTCTCCCTTCTTCCCTTCCCACCCACCCTCCCTAGGAAGGCAAGCAATTCAACATACATCACACATGTATCACTATGCAAAACACTTCCACAATGCTGATGTAGTGAAAGGCTAACTATATTTCCTTCCATCCTATCCTGTCCCCCTTTATTCAATTTTCCCCTTTGATCCTGTCCCTTTTCAAAGGTGTTTGCTTTTGATTACCTCTGCCCCATATCTGCTCTCCCTTCTATCACCCCCCTTTTTATCCCCTTCCCCTTACTTTCCTGTGGAGTAAGATACCCAATTGAATGTGTATGTTATTCTCGCCTCAAGTTGAATCTGATGAGAGTTAGATTCGCTCATTCCCCCTCACCTGCCCCCTCTTCCCTTCCAACAGAACTGCTTTTTCTTGCCATTTTTATGTGAGATAATTTACCCCATGCTATCTCTCCCCTTGTCCTTCTCCTAATATATTCCTCTCTCACCCCTTAAATTTATGTCACTTTTTAGATGTCATCCCTTCATATTCAACTCATCCTGTGCCCTCTGTCTATATTCCTTTCAACTCCCCTAATACTGAGAAAGGCATCCTGAATTACACACATCATCTTTCCAAATAGGAATGTAAAGATAACAGTTCAACTTTAGTAAGTCCCTTATGAATTTTCTTTCCTGTTTACCTTTTCATGCTTCTCTTGATTCTTGTATTTGAAAGTCAAATTTTCTATTCAGCTCTGGTCTTTTCACTGAGAAAACTTGAAAGTCCTCTATTTTAATGAAAATCCATACTTTGCCTTGAAGCATGATACTTAGGTGATTATTGGTTTTAATTCTAGCTCCTTTGACCTCCAGAATATCATATTGCCAGCCCTTCAATCCCTTAAGGTGGATGCTGCTATATCTTGTATTATCCTGGTTGTGTTTCCACAATACTCAAATTGTTTCTTTCTGGCTGCTTGCAGTATTTTCTCCTTGACCTGGGAACTCTGGAATTTGGCAACAATATTCCTGAGAGTTTTCTTTTGGGGATCTTTTTCAAGAGGCAATCACAGGATTCTTTCAATTTCTATTTTACCCTCTGGCTCTATAATATCTGTGCAGTTTTCCTTGATAATTTTTTGAAAGATGATATCTAGGCTCTTTCTTTGATCATGGCTTTCAGGTAGTCCAATAATTTTAAAATTATCTCTTCTGGATCTATTCTCCAGTTCAGTTGTTTTTCCAATGAGATATTTCACAGTCTTACATTTTTTCATTTCTTTGGTTCTGTTTTATAATATCTTGGTTTCTCATAAAGTCACTAGGTTCCACTTCCTCCAATCTAATTTTTAAGGTTGTATCTTCTTCAGTGATCTTTTGGACCTCCTTTTCCATTTGGCTAATTCTGCCTTTCAAGGCATTCTTTTCCTCATTGGCTTTTTGGAGCTCTTTTGCCATTTGGGTTAGTCTATTCTTTAAAGTGTTATTTTCTTCAGTATTTTCTGGGTCTCCTTTAGCAAGTCGTTGACTTGTTTTTCATGGTTTTCTTGCCTTGCTCTCATTTCTCTTCCAAATTTTTCATCTACTTCTCTTACTTGCTTTTCCAAATCCATTTTGAGCTCTTCCATGGCCTGAGCCCAATTCATATCTTTCTTGGAGGCTTTTGATGTAGGCTCTTTGACTTTATTGACTTTTTCTGGCTGTATGATTTAATTTTCAATGTCATCAAAAAAGGAATCCAGAGTTTGAGTTTGAGTCTGAGTTTGTTTTCACTGCCTGTTCAAGTTCCCAGCCAACTACTTGACTCTTGAGCTTTTTGTCAGGATATGACTGCTTGTAGAGTGGAGAGTACTTTGTCCCAAGCTTTAGGGTCCAAGCACTGATGTTTTCAGAGCTACTTCTACTCCACCGTCACCCCAGGTTCTGTCCCAGAAGCTCTCCTCCTCCCCCAAGAACTGCCAACCAAGACCGCAATTCAGATCCAGGCAGGACACAGGAAGAGAATCTGCCTTTGTGCCCACAAAGCCCTACTTGCATTCTAGCTCTGATCTGCTGCTAGATTCCTCCCACTGTGTGAGCCAAGGACTCTGGAAGCCACTGATGCTGGTGCTCTGGAGGCAGCCTCCATAGCTTCCTGCTGCTGCTACTGCCACCACTGCATGACCTCCTCCACCCCCAGAGCTGGTGGCTGCACCGCTCTCACCTCAATCCCGCAGTTTCCCCCTAACCTGCTCTTTGGCATTTGTGGGTTGAGAAGTCTGGTAACTGCCATAGCTCACTGTTTCATGGCCCCAAGGCCTCTTCTGGCTGGCTGACTCTGGGTCTGGTCTGTCCTTGGGTGGCCCACTGCTGGGCTGCCCTCCGCTCTCAGAACCACGTGATAGACCCTTCCTGGGGACCATCCGGGCTCTTCTGGGCTGGACATCTTTTTCCCTCTGCTATTTCGAGGGTTCTGCAGCTCTAGAATTTGTTCAGAGCCATTTTTACAGGTGTTTGGAGGGATTTGGGGGGAGCTTAAGCAAGTCCCTGCTTTCCTGCTGCCAATCTTGGCTCTGCCCCCAAGGAAAAGGTTTTAAGGGGAAAGGTTGTGAGTTCTGTTCTGGACATGTTTTGTTTAAAATTTCTACTGGATGTCCAGTTTGAGGTGGCTGAAAGGCAGTTGGAGATGCAAGACTGAAGGTCAGTAGAGAGATTGGATAGGATAGGTAGTCTTGAGAATAGTCACCATAAAGATGCTAATAGGGGGGCGGAGCCAAGATGACAGCTGAAAAACAGGGACTATCTTAAACTCTCCCCCAAATCTCTCCAAACACCTGTAAAAATGGCTGTGAACAAATTCTAGAGTTACAGAACCCATGAAATAACAGAGGAAAGCAGGTCTCCAGTCCACGTGTCTGTATGGTCTCTAGGAAGGATCTATCACACTGTACTGGGAGCGGAGTGTAGCCCAGCATGGACCACTCCAGGAAGACCGGGCCAGGAACAGATCAGGTGGGGCAGGCCTTAGAGCCATTAATCACTGAGCTGTAGCACTTACCAGACTTCTCAACCTAAAATGCCAAAGACAACTTATCAGTTCAGTGGAAAAGCTGCTGGAACTGGGTTAGAGAAGTGTGCTGTCTGGCTCCAGCCCTGGGGTGGTGAAGGTGGTGTGGCAGCAGCAGCAGCAAGCTCTGGTGGCTGCTTCCAGAGCTCCAGAGGTGGCTGCTTTTGTTCCTTGGCCCACACAGTGGGAGGAATCAAGTGGCCAGTCAGAGCAGGAGTGCAGGGAGTGCTTTGCTGGTGCAAAGACAGGGTTCTCTTGTTTTGCCTTGTGTGGATCTAGGTCATGGTCCTGGTTGGCAGTTATTGGGGGCAGAGGAATAGTGGTGTGACAGAGCTTGCTGTGTAGAAGTAGCTCTGAAAACAGCAATGCAAGACCCCTGAAGCTTGGGACAAAGCATTCTCCACTCTGAAGGCAGCCATACCCTGACAAAAAGCTCAAGGGTCAAATAGCTGGCTGGGAAGATGAACAAGCAGTGGAAAAGGACTCAGGCTATAGAATCTTTTTGGTGACAAAGAAGATCAAAACATACAGCCAGAAGAGGTCAACAAAGTCAAAGAGACCAAATCAAAAGCCTCCAAAAATATGAATTGGGCTCAGGCCATGAAAGAGCTCAAAAACGTTTTGGAAAAGCAAGGAAGAGAAGCAGAGGAAAAAATGGGGAGGAGAAATGAGAGTGATGCAAGAAAATCAGGAAAACAAGTCAACAACTTGCTAAAGGAGACCCAAAAATGCTGAAGAAAATAACACCTTAAAAATAGATGAACCCAAATGGCAAAAGAGCTCCAAAAAGCCAGTGAGGAGAATAATGCCTTAAAAGGCAGAATCAGCCAAATGGAAAAGGAGCTCCAAAAGACCACTGAAGAAAATACTACCTTAAAAATTAAAATGGAGCAAGTGGAAGCCAGTGGCTTTATAAGAAATCAAAAACTTGTAAAATAGAACCGAAAGAATGAAAAATATAGAAAACAATGTGAAATATCTCTTTGGAAAAAACCACTGAATTGGAGAGTAGATCCAGGAAAGATAATTTTAAAATTATTGGACTACTTGAAAGCCATGATCAAAAAAAGAGCCTAAACATCATCTTTCAAGAAATTATCGAGGAAAACTGCACAGATATTCTAGAACCGAGGGTAAAATAGAAATTGAAAGAACTCACTGATTGCCTCCTCAAAAAGATCCCAAAAAGAAAACTCCTAAGAGTATTGTCACCAAATTCCAGAGTTCCCAGGTCAAGGAGAAAATATTGCAAGCAGCAAGAAAGAAACAATTCGAGTATTTTGGAAATACAATTAAGATAACACAAGATCTAGCAGCTTCTACATTAAGGGACTGAAGGGCTTGGAATATGATATTCTGGAGGTCAAAGGAGCTAGGATTAAAATCAAGAATCACCTACCCAGCAAAACTGACTATAATACTCAAGGGCAAAATATGGATTTTCAATAAAATACAGGACTTTCAAGCTTTCTTGATGAAAAGACCAGAGCTTGATAGAAAATTTGACTTTCAAATACAAGAATCAAGAGAAGCATGGAAAGATAAACAGGAAAGAGAAATCATAAGGGGCTTACTAAAGTTGGATTGTTTTGTTTACATGCCTACATGGAGAGATGACATTTGTAACTCATGTAACCTTTCTCAGTATTAGGATACTGTGTTGGTAAGCAAAATGGGCTGTTAGCACTTAGTTCAACAAGTGCCTTTGGAGAGTTTGGCTTTTGTTTCCTTTGAGTAATTCAGTGTATTTCACTGAGTCTTACCAAGTGCTAAGCCCCAGGCTCTAATCTCTATTAGGTGTTAACCTAACCTATGTGGATGTGAACCTCCCACTTAAGGGGAGGGGCTAAATCAAAAGCCAATCATAGCAGCCTAAGTTCTGGTCATTCAGATGATGTTCGATGACATCTGAAACCCTATGAGAAGAGAAGACAGAGACATTTGTGCAGGGCTCTCACTCGTGGTGGTGCTGAGGTAGAGACTCCGGGAAGCTGTAGCTAGGAACCCTCCAGCTTGAAACCCGGATGCTGAGACTTTGTTAAACTCTGGTAACTATGTATTGGGATTTGAATCAGACAAGGCCTGTCTGTTGATGTTTGTAATTTGTTTGTATTTTATTCTGAAGTTCAGGGTGCTGACTTTTTCCCCTGAACTAAGTGAATGATATTTGTATGCTGAATTAAAGTAAGCTTGTCAGTCCCTTAACCTTGCTTTCCTTAGTTAAGCAGATCAAAAGAACCTGTGCTTTTGCAGTGTGCTGGAAGCTTTCTGGGTGCTGGCTGTTGGTGGATCTTACACCCCCACAGAAGCTGCTAGCCAGATTGTGGAAACAGATACTTGAGGGGAATATACATATACATATATATACATACATATACACACACACATACATACATATATATACATACATACATATATATATATATATATATATATATAGACAAAGGTCACAGGGTGAGTTAAATATGAAGGGATGATATCTATAGATAGATAGACAGATAGATAGATAGATACAATTAAGGGGTAAGAGGAATATATTGGGAGAAGGAGAAAGGGAGATATAGAACAGGGTAAATTATCTCACATAAAAGTGGCAAGAAAAAGCAGTTCTTTTCAAAAGGAAGAGGGGGCAGGTGAAAGGGAATGAGTGAATTGTGCTTTCATTGGATTTGACTTAAGGAGGGAATGCCATACACACCCAATTGGGTATCTTACCTTACAGGAAAGTAGGGGGGAAGGGATAAGAGAGTGGGGATGATAGAAGCGAGGGCAGATCAGGGTAGGAGGTAATCAAAAGAAACACTTTTGAAAAGGGACAGGGTCAAGGGAGAAAAGTCAATAAAGGGGGACAGTATAGGTTGGAAGGAAATATAGTTAGTCTTTCACATGACTGTTATGGAAGTGTTTTGCATAATGACACATGTGTGGCCTATGTTGAATGGCTTTCCTTCTCAAGGAGGATGGGTGGGGAGGGAAGGAGGGAGAGAATTTAGAACTCAAATTCTAAAGACAAATGCTCAAAAAAGTTGTTTTTACATGCAACTGGGAAATAAGATATACATGCACCTGGATATAGAAATCTATCTTACCCTACAAGAAAATAAGGGGAAAGGGAATGGGGAGGATTGGGGTGACAGAAGGGAGGGCAGACTGGAGAAAGAGGCAATCAGAATATATTCCATCTTGATGGTAGAAATGGGAAGAAAATTTGTAACTCAAAATCTTGTGGAAAGCAATGTTGAAAACTAAAAAATATTAAATAATAAAACATTTTTTAAAAAATGCTAATTGATAGGATGGTAATTAAACCAATTTTTGTTTTTGTCATCTGTCAGCTCTTGCACAATTTTAAGTCTTTGGATGATGCTCAACTTGGATTCAATTCGTTGATAATCTTACATCATATTTAGCACATTGAATTTAGAAATATGGGCATTTGTTTCAAAGAGAAGCTTTAAGGTCATCAAAAGCCCTGCACAATTCGTGAAGCTGGACACCTATTCCTGTGGCTTTTTTCAGAGAATTCATTACCAAACACAGACAATCCTCTAACTTAGTTTTCCAATGCTGATGAGCCCAGGATATTTGAGGGGGAGAGATTGCAAGATTTTCTCCAGCAGATGCTGTTGAATCAAGAGCCTTGGGGGTGAAGTAGAATAGGTACAGGGTTACTGTTACCATTCTTGCATGCACCAATGCCACAGGTTGTCAGAAAATAGAAGCTTTCTTTATTGAAATCTCACCATCTGGGAGCTTTCTAAAGTATGATATGGAAGAAATACCTGTCACTTATCAAGTGTAAACTAATCCACCTAATACATTATATGGACAAAGACACTTTTTCCACTGACTAGCCCTCTATTCATCCCTTCAGGGAAAGATCACTTCAGAACTACAGGCATACTCAGGGATAGTCTTGAGTAGCTATTCCATGATGGCCAATTGGGGAGCTCACCAGGAGGTACAAGGGTTAATATCTGGGGATAGTCTTTCCTTCCTCATCCGTACCAGGGTCATCACATTACCTCAACCTCTGGACAAAGATATTATTTAAAATATTAAGTATTGTTCCAGAAGAGAATGGGTGAAGAAATTTCATCATGCAGACGTTCGTGATGCAATTTACAATGAGATTCATGGCTGGGATCCTATTAGAAATTGAACATTCTGGAGAAACTTGTAGGAAATTGTGGCTGGTTGTCATCTAAGCAGAACTGTGGGTTTCTACAGTTGACAACGAATTTGTCAGTGGAACAAAGCTAGTCCCCACATGGCATAGGGTGGGTTCATGAAATGGGGAAGTCTACTCATTCTTCACACTCCATCAATAGGAATATGGAAATGAACTGAAATTAACAGTTCAGCCTTGTTTCACTATACCTTACCTCTTTGTGTGTATTGTGTGTGTATATATAAATGTTTTGTAGCATTTAATACATATATGTCCCAGGCATATGATTATCACAGAGAGAGAAATTTAGAAATATATAGATTTATAATATACACATAAACATACACATACAAATACATAAACATAGAGGAAGCAAAGAACCAGTAAATGTTTTTTTCAGGCTAAATTTAAAGTTCATGGTTTGGGCTTGGTTATTTTAAACTTTTAATGAAGTTTGTTACATTAACATTCTCCCACCTCATAGTGTTCTGAAATGTTAGCTGAGACGATTGATGCAAACTCACCTTTTGACATAATTGAATCTCAATCACAAGCTGGATCTGGCTGAAAAAGAAGCCTGTTCCTCTTCGACCTTCTAAACCCTTAATAGAAGAGTAGAGTGAGTTATCCTGTGCACACCACTGGGGGTCATTTAGATAAAAGCTGAGGCAATTGGGGCCATTTTTTGCTAACTTATTTCATCAGCTTATCCATCTGATTCAGGCAGAAACAGATTGAAAAAAGGCATATGGTGTAGCTCACAGACCACTGATCTTTAGAATCGCAAAGACCTGGATTCAGATTCGCCATATATTACCTACTGGTCATGTACTCCAGTTTAGTCATTTAATCTCCCAATGTTCTAGACAAGTCTCCAAGGTGAAAAGAAGATGTCCGTGCCCTGAGGAGGCTACACTGGCAGCTACTCAAGATCCAAAAAAGCCATCTCCCGGCTCTGGGGAATGTGTTCTCATCAGAAACAGAAAGGATTTTGTTAATAGAAGTGACATCTAAGAAGATGTGTCAACTCCAGAGGAGTGTGCATGAAATAGGCTCCCCACCTCTTGGTAGAGGGGTGACAGACTCAAAGACAATGATCTCTTCCACATAATGATTTTCTCCATCACTTTTTCAATATATCATGGGGTTGGCATAATAAATTCAATGGGAATTTGGGGGGAATTTTGCAAAAGCTGCAGATGACACATAAAGTGTCAGCAGATGACACAGAAAAAGTTTAGAAACTCAGAAATTCATTAATTATATAGTATTGTATGATATCAACCCAAATTTTACAACAAGGTATTGTAAACACCCCATAAAAGAAAACGAAAAAATTCAGACATCTTCTCTGGCACGAAGGGAGGGCCAAAACCTTTTTCACAGATTTTCCAGATCTTGGGGGTGGGGGGATGTCTCCACTAACCTCTGCACTGTGGAAGGGATAACTGTCCAGAATGAGACCAAGATTGTTGGAGGGGCCCTATGTGGACATTTGCTTTCCTTGACTATGGATGTTAGGAACAGGGATGGGGGGTGATATTTTTTTTTTTTTGCTTTATCAATCAAGGTTGGGGGAGAGGGAAAAAACATGGACCTGAAAGGAAAAGATAAATGAATTTACAAAGATAAAAAAGATGCTTTACCATCTGCTTTTCTGCTTTCCCTTAGATACCAAGGAGCCTTTCCATGTGACTTGCATCTGAAACCTCTTCTCGCTTTTGTCTCTCGTAGAGGGAGAGCTCCTGGAGAGCAGGCGCTGTCCTACATTGCACTTCGTGCACTAACTGCACAGTAGCTATGTTTTCTACATGATATTTTTCTCTAGATTGAAGTAGATTAAAGCCAGAAAATATAAGAGAGGCTGTGGGAAGGGTGGATACCAATTGTCCTAGAGCTGGGAAACCTAGGTTCATGTGTGACTTCAGCAAGTCATCAGCTGTGTGACCTTGGGCAAGTCATTCAATTCATCTGAGCTGTTGCCTTATCCATAGCAGGAGAGTAACTGTAGTCACCCTACGGTGGAGAAGGTTTTTTGTCAAACATAAAGAAATAAAGTGTGAGTTAAAATTGTTAACAGCTAATTTTCTTTTTATAAAATTTTATTATAAGGGAGCAGGCAGAAACTTACATGAAAATGAAGTAAAAACCTAAAAGAGAAAGGTGGAGAGGAAAGGGGAGAGAGGGGGAGGGAGGGAGAAAAGAATGAAAGACAGAGACAGAGAGGAGAAATGAGGGGACAGGGTAGAATCAAAGGATCATAAATTTAAATCTGGAAAGGACCACAGAGTCCTACCCTCTCATTTTATATATAAGAAAACTGAGATTAAGAAAGATTAAATGACATATCCAGGTTCACACAGCTAGCTAGCCAGATGGATGGATGGATGGATGGATGGATGGATGGATGGATGGATGGACAGCAAGACATAGCATTTATTAGGCCCTTGCTGTGTTCCAGGCACTCTGCTAAGCACTGAAAAGCTTAAGGACCAAGGTAGCTGGTGGCACTGTGGACAGAGCACTTGAACTGCACTCAGGAAGACCTGAGTCCAAATCAAATCTCCAACACTTACTAGCTGTGTGATCATGGGCAAGTCACTTGACCTCTGTTTGCTTCAGTTTCCTCAGCTGTAAAGTGAGGGAAATAATAGTACCTACCTCCTGGGGTTAATGAAACAAAAAGATTAGATGGAATAGTATTTGTAAAATGTTCTTAACACAGTGCCTGGAAAATAGTAGGCACTGAATAAATGAGTATCCACTTCCCTTCCCCCTGCCAAGCACTGAGAAAACAAATCCAAGCCAAAACAACAGTCCCTGCTCCCATGGGATTTACTTTCTAATGGAGGATAGGGAAGAGTGTGCTCGAACCAGCTCTAATTGGCTTGAGAATGTGATTACTAACTATCCACTGTAAGTAGCCATGTAGGTCAGAAATCATAATCACTAACAGTTGAGGCTTGATTGTTTAGACTCAAAAGTGTTCATGATGCAGATTAAATTTAAAAATGTGAGCAGATTTTTTCCCACTGAAAGTCAATTGTTAAATATTTGTGAGAATACCTCTGCCTGCCATAAGCATTGCTTTATAAACACTGCTGGAGCCCGGCAGGAGTGGAGTAGAAGGCTCAGGGGATGGAGTCATCACCAGACTGGAGGCTAGGGGACTAGAGACTGATATGATGATGATGATGATGATGGTGATGATGATCTGCAATTTCTATAGTCCTTTAAGCGTTATCAAGTGCTTTAAATCCATTTTCTCATTTGAGACTCACAACACTCGTGTAGGTGCAGGGAGGTAGGGAATAAGCATTTATCTAGTGCCTCCTATAGGTTAGGCACTATGTAAGGACTGTTACAAGTATTATCTCATTTCATAAGATAGGATAAAAGTCCAGATTGGGGCAAGGAGAAGTCTTGAAAATAAAGAGTGGAATCGAGACTAAAACAAACATGGGGAGCCTAGGCATCTCCTGAAACTGTAGTCTAAGCCAGAGAGTCACCAGTCAGAAGCAAGGACTGTGATATGGAAGCAACCTCATTGTATGAAGGCTGTGCTAAGCAGGCAGTAATATGGATGGCCCAGGCACCTCCTGAGTAAGCACTGAGATAGGATTTGAATTCAGATCTTCCTGACTCTAAGCTCAGTCCCCAAGGATGAAAGGTATTAACAAACATTGAATTGCCTACTATTTGCTAATCGCAACTGCCTATGTGGTGACTAGGTGATACAATGAATAGATAACTACACTGGAAGTCAAGAAAATCTGAGTTTAATCCAGTCTTAAACACTAGTTGTGTGACCCTAGGCAAGTCACTTAACTCCTATTTTCCTCACTTCCTCATTTGTAAAATGAGGACACACTGGAGAAGGAAATGGCAAACCACTCAAGCATCTTTGCCAAGAAAACCCCATGGACTTTCGGATCCCACAGAGTTTTACATGACTGGACAACAAGAATAACATGTGCCAATCACTGTGCTAGATGCTGGGGTGGAAGAGAGATAAATGGCCCCTGCCCTGAACAACCAGCCATTCTAATGGAATGACTGTACATGACTGAACAACACATTCTCTAAGTCTGAACAAGCATGGTTCAGTCGTTTCATTCACATTCAACTCTTTGTGACCCTAGGCCCAGCAGTCTGTCCATGGTACTGCCTAGCCGACCCGAGTCTGCATTACTCCCCTGCAAAGAAGCTTGAAGTCCATACACAAGAGTATCTTCAGTTATCCAATTTATTAAGCATCTAATATGTCCCAAGCACTAGGCTAAGCACTGGGCATGCAAAGAAAATAAAGCAAAAATAATTCCTGCCCTCAAGGAGCTTCCAATCTAGCTGGAGGAGAATGTTTTTCCCAAGAAATGAAATACAAATTGTTGGTAAACGAATTTTTTTTGGTAGAGATAGGCAGGAGATGTATGAGTACAGAGTAGGGGTGTCAGACCTGTGATTTCCTTAGTAGAGGGAACAGGGAACACCTGTTGAGGAATATCTCTGTCTCTCCATGTCTCTCTCTGTCTCTCTCTCTCTCTCTCTCTGTCCCTCACTCCTTTATTCCACTTTTCCTCCCTCCTTTGACTCACCAGCTCAGCTGCTACAGTTACCAAGGATTCTCCCATAGGATCCCATCACTTGCCCTCTGGTGGCTCTTCCAGTGTTCACAAGGTCGTTCCATCTCAAATAGTCATTCAACTAGGATCAAGGAAGAAGAAGCAAAATTTATTGTTGCTGTGGCTAGGTTATTTCAGTCACATCTGACTCTTCTTGTTCCTATTTGGGGTTTTCTCGGCAAAGATACTGAAAGATACTGGAGTGGTTTGGCATTGCCTTCTCCAGTTCATGTTACAGATGAAGAACTAAGGCTAACAGGGTTGAGTGACAGCTAGTCAGTGTCTGAGGCCATATTTGAACTCATGAAGGTGTGTTCCTGATTCCAAGCCCAATGCTCTATCCACTGTGCCACCTAGCTACCCCTTCAATAAAAATAACAGAGACAGATTGAATAAAAGCACCATCTATTCAAAGCCATTAGGTGACCACCTCCCTATACAGAGTCTGACAGTATTTCTTCCCTCTTCTTAAAGGTCACCAGGGAAAGAGGATCCTATCCTCATGATATTGGCAAATAGAATCTGTTCCAGCTTGTCCATACTCTCAGTTCCAGTTAAGCAGCTTCTTATCACCACACAGTAAGCCAACAGAAAACAGCCATGGAACACGTGTGTGCTCTGAATCGGAATCAGAGACCACTAATTATTCCTCATCAAGCATTTCGGAAGAAGACTCAGAGGCATCATGTGGATATGCAGCTGGAAGGGAACACCATGGACATCCCAAAGAATGAGCCCCCATTGGCTTGTCTTCTTATACCAGCAATATGTTCTCTCTAACCCTCATCTATCATACACAGAGTCTAGCCAACAACTAATCGTCACAGAAGACTCAATGGGGAGAACTTTTCTTCTGAATGTGACTGTCACCAACAAGGAATAACTTAGTTCAGGAATCAAAATGAGGAAATTTGGGGAGAAGGAACCTACTTCATACTAGAACTTGTTCTAGACAAGTAAAAGAAAATTGGACATCATGTTATGGACATCAAATTCAGGAAAGCAAATTTCAAAGGATTTTGAGAAAGGACAGGGAGAGTCCCATGATCTAAGAATTCTGCAGCCAAATTCAGCCCAGGAGGGGCAAGAAGTTCTCAATCATGTTTTTCAGAAGACACCAGAGGTTTGACATGTAATTTCATTGGTAAAGGGAATTCCTGGATGAGAAAATTACCTCAAACCAATAAAGTTTGGCACTTTACTCCTGCAACTTAGACATTAGAGGGCTGCCTAGAATTCTGAGCAGTGAAGGCATTGCCAACAAATGTTAAAGATAGGACATGAATTCAGGTTGTCTTGACTTTGAAGCCACATCTCCTTCCTCTGAGCCACACTGCCTCTCTGCTGAGAAGGATTCTGAGGAAAAGGCAAAAAGGGCAGATTGTCTAAGGAAACCAATGTGTAGGCACAGCAAAGTGACCAACCAACTTTGATTGTAGGGAAACAAATGTACATGAGGCAGGAATAAACAGAAGTAACAGAAACATAAATTCAAGGCTTGAACTTATCAGAAGTATCAAGATTCCTACAGCTCAAAACAAACTTAGGGTTGCCAAGACAATGAAGGTCAGTGGGAGTGGGTTGGGATGAGGAGGGTGGAGCTAGATTGAGGAAAATAAAAAGAACATTGGCATTCCCAGAGGAATGTAGTGGATGTCCAAGGCATTATGTCCACTGCCCCACTTCTGTCAAGAGAAACGATCAGTGTTACAGCTATAATGCACCAGGCACAATTATGAGAACGAAAAAATGTATGGGAACACTGCTCCAGAGAATGGCATAATGACAAATGGAAAAATAAAGCAGAGCTGCTTGGGTCTTTCTTTCTTTTTAAAGTAAGATTTTTTCTTAAAATTTTAGTTTACAACACTCAGTTGTGCATGATTTTGAGTTCCAGATTTTCTTTTCCCTGCTTCCCCCACTTCTACCCAAGATGGCATGGAATCCAATATATCTTCTACATATAACTTTGCATTAAACTTATTTACACAATAAACAAATTGTAAAAAAGAATTATGACCAATGGAATGAATCATGAGAAAGAAGAAACTAAATTTAAAAAGAGAGAAAAAAAAACAAAGAAAAAAAGGAGAACAGTTTGCCTGAATCTGCATTCAGACTCCAGAGTTCTTTCTCTGGATGTGTATAGCTCTCTCCATCATGAGTCCTTTTGAGTTGTCTTTGAACCTTGTGATTCTGAGAAGAGCCAAGTCTATCAAGTTCGTCATCATAGAATCAACATGTCGATGGTTGTGTATAACGTTCTTCTGGTTCTGCTCCGCTCACTCAGCATTATATCATGTAGGTTTTTCCAGGTTATTATGAAGTCCGTATCTTCCCCATTTCTTAGCATAATGGTATTCCATTACATTCATATGCCACAACTTGTTTAGCCATTCCCCAATTTATGGGAATCCCCTTGATTTCCAATTCTTTACTACCACAAAAAAGGCTGCTATAAATATTTTTGTACATTCAGGTCCCTTTCCCGCTTGTGTGATCTCTTTGAGATACAGCCCTAGAAGTGGTATTGCTGGGTCAAAGGGTATGCGTACTTTTATGGCTGTTTGAGTATAGTTCCAAATTGTTCTCCAGAATAGCTGGATCAGTTCACAACTCCAACAATGTAACAATGGTCTAATTTTCCCACATCCTCTCCAGCATTTACCATTTTCCTGTTTTGTTATGTTAGCCAATCTGACAGAAGAGATGTGATACCTAAGAGTTGTTTTGATTTGCATTTCTCTAATCAATAGTGATTTAGAGCAATTTTTCATATGCCTATATATATCTTTAATTTCTTTCTCTGAAAAACTGCTTGTTCATATCCTTTGACCATTTCTCAATTGGGAAATGACTTGTATTCCTATAAATTTGGCTCAGTTCCCTGTATATTTTAGAGATGAGGCCTTTATCAGAGACACTGATTGTAAATTTTTTCTCCCAACTTTCTGCTTCCCTTCTAATCTTTGTTGCATTGGCTTTTCTTATACAAAACTTTTCAATATAAGATGATCAAAATTATCCATTTTGCATTTTGTAATGCTCTCTATGTCTTCTTGTGTCATGAGTTCTTTCCTTTCCCATAAATCTGATAGGTAAACTCTTCCTTGCCCTCCCAAATTGCTTATAGTATCAGCCTTTATTCCTAAATCATAAACCCATTTTGACTTTACTTTGGTATACGGTGTAAGATATTGGTGTATGCCCAGTTTCTGCCCTACCATTTTCCAATTTTCCCAGCAGTTTTTGTGAAATAGTGAATTCTCAGCCCAGAAGCTGGTTTCTTTGGGTTTATCAAAGAGTAGATTGCTATAGTCCTTGACTACTGTGTCTTGTGTACTAACCTATTCCACTAATCCAACACTGTTTCTTAGCCAGTACCAAGTAGTTTTGATGACTGCTGCTTTATGTTACAGTTTGATATCAGGTATGACTAGGCCACCTTCCCTAGCACTTCTTTTCATTAATTCCCTAGATATTCTGGACCTCTTGTTCTTCCAGATGTATTTTGTTATTATTTTATCCAGCTCTACAAAATAATTTTTGGTAGTTTGATTGGTATGGCACTGAATAAGTAAATTAATTTAGGTAAAATTGTCATTTTTGTTATATTAGCTCAGCCTAAACATGAGCAACTGATATTTTTTCCATTTATTTAGATATGACTTTGTTCGCATGAAAAGTGTTTCATAATTATGTTCATGTAGGCCCTGGGTTTGTCTTGGCAGATACGCTCCCAAATATTTTATAGTGTCTGCAGTAACTTTAAATGGAATTTCTCTTTCTATATCTTTTTGTTGGTCTTTGTTAGAAATGGATAGAGATGCTGAGGATTTATGTGGGTTTATTTTATATCCTGCAACTTTGCTGAAGTTGTTTATTATTTCAAGTAGTTTTTAACTTGATTCTCTAGGATTCTCTACGTGAATCATCATATCATCTGCAAAAAGTACTAATTTAGTTTCTTCTTTGCCTATTCTAATTCTTTCAATTTCTTTTTCTTCTCTTATTGCTACAGCTAACATTTCTAGTACTAAATTGAATAATGGGGTGATAATAGATATCATTGTTTCATCCCAGATCTTATTGGGAATGCTTCTAGCTTATCCCCATTACAAATAATGCTTGTTGATGGTTTCAGGTAGATGCTATTTACAATTTTAAGGAAGGCTCCATTTATTCCTATGTTTTCTAGTGTTTTTAATAGGAAGGGGTGTTGTATTTTTTCAAAGGCTTTTTCTGCATCTATTGAGATGATCATATGGTTTCTGCTAGTTTTTTTGTTGATATGATCAATTATGCTGGTATTTTTCCTAACATTGAACCAACTTTGCATTCCTTGTATAAATCCTACCTGGTCATAGTGTATTATTCTCATGATAAGTTGCTGCAATCATTTTGCTAATATTTTATTTAAAATTTTTGCATCAATATTCTTTAGGCAAATTGTTCTATAATTTTCTTTCTCTGTTTTGACTCTTCCTGCTTCGGACATTAGTACCATATTTGTGTCATAAAAAGAATTTGGTAGGACTCCTTCTTCATCTATTTTACCAAATAGTCTATAAAGTATATGAATCAATTCTTCTTTAAATGTTTGATAGAATTCACATGTAAAACAATCTGGCTGGCCCTGGAGATTTTTTCCTAGGGAGTCCATTGATGACTTGCTCAATTTCTTTTTGTGAGATGGGGTTATTTAGGTATGTTATTTCCTCTTCTATTAACCTGGACAATTTATATTTTTGTAAATATTCATCCATTTCCTTAAGTTTGTCAAATTTGTGGGCATACAATTGGGCAAAATAATTTCTAATTATTGTTTTAATTTCCTCTTCGTTGGAGGTGAACTCACCCTTTTCATTTTTGATACTGGTAATTTGGTTTTCTTCTTTCAAATTGACCAAATACATATGAATTTTATTGTTTTTTTTTCATAAAAACAGCTCTTAGGTTTATTTATTAATTTAATAGCTTTCTAGATTTCAGTTTTATTAATCTCTCATTTGATTTCGAGTATTTCTAATTTGGTATTAAATTGAGGATTTTCAATTTGTTCTTTTTGTAGTGTTTTCAGTTGCATGCCCAATTCATTGATCCCCTTTTTATCTATTTTATTCATGTAAACATTTAGAAATATAAAACTTCCCCTAAGAACTGCTTTTGCTGCATCCCATGTGTTTTGGTATGTTGTCTCATTATTGTCATTCCCTTGAATGAAGTTATTAATTGTTTCTATGAGGTGTTCTTTGGCCCACTCATTCTTCAGAATTAGATTATTTAGTTTCCAATTAATTTTTAGTCTATTTTTCCATGGTTCTTTATTACAAATAATTTTTATTGCATCATGACCTGAAAAGGATGCTTTGACTACTTTTGCCTTTCTGCACTGGATTATGAGGTTTTTATTAGTACATAGTCACTTTTTGAGTATGTGCCATGTATCACTGAGAAAAAAAGTATATTCCTTTTTATCCCCATTCAGTTTTCTCCAGAAGTCTATCATATCTGCCTTTTCTAAAATTGTATTCACCTCCTTAACTTCTTTCTTATTTATTTTGAGGTTAGATTTATGAAGTTCAGAGAGGGGGAGTTCAAAGTCCCCCATTATTATAGTTTTGCTCTTTATTTTTTCCTGTAACTCCCTTAACTTCTCCTCTAAGAATTTGCATGTTATACCACTTGGTGCATATATGTTAAATAATGATATTGCTTCATTGTTTATGGTGCCTTTTAACAAGAGATAGTGTCCTTCCTTATCTTTTTTTATTAGATCTATCTTTGCTTTTGCTTTGTCTGAGATTAAGATTGCTACCCCTGTTTTTTTTTACTTTAGCTGAAGCACAATATATTCTACTCCAGCCTTTTTACCTTTACCCTGTGTGTATCCCCTTTTCAAATGTGTTTCTTGTAAACAGAATATTGTAGTATTATGGTTTTTAATCCATTCTCCTATCTGCTTCCACTTTATGGGAGAGTTCATCCCATTCACATTCATAGTTATGATTACTATATGTGTCTTTTTCTCCATCCTATTTCCCCCCCTGTTTATGCTTTTATGTCTCCCTTCTCCTTTCCACTCCTCACAAGAGTTGTGGTTTTGGCTGCTGCCTTCCCTTAGTTTACCCTCTTTCTTGAGTCCCCTCCCTTATCTTACCTCTTTCGTCTTGCTACTTCTTCCCTCCCTTCTGACTACCCCCTCCTTTTTCTTTGCCTTTTCCCCTCCTACTTCCTGTAGGACAAGTTTGATTTCTATACTTACCACAGTATGTTATTCCATTCTTGAACCAAATCTGATGAGAGTAAAACTGAAATACTGCTCTTCTCTCTACTATAATGTGTTTTTGTGCCTCTTCATGTGATGTAATTTACCCTTTTCCACTACCTCCTTACCTTTTCTCCCAGAACCATCCCTTTATGTCTCTTAATTTTATTTTTATCATTATATCAGTTATTTTATACTGACACCCATGGTCTATGTATATCCCTTTCAATTGTCATAATAAGTATACTATTCTCAAGATTGACATATATATATATATATATATATATATATATATATATATATATATATATAACATATATAAAACAATATAATCCTATATAAGGATGTAAATAATTTGCTTTATTGATTAACTAGGGCTTTCCCCCCATTACTTTTTATGTCTCTCTTGAGTTTTGTATTTGAAGATCATATTTTCCATTGAGCTCTGGCCTCTTTATCAGGAAGGTCTGGAATTCCCTTATTTCATTGAATGTCCATCTCCTTGCCTGGAAAATTATGCTCAATTTTGCTGGGTAGTTGATCCTTGGCTGTAGTCCAAGCTCTTTTGCCTTTCAGAATATAATATTCCAACTTCTCCTGTCATTTAATGTAGAAGCTGAAAGATTGTGTGTGATCCTGAGTGTAGTTCTGTGATATTTGAATTGTTTCTTTCTAGCTGCTTGCAGTATTTTCTCCTTGACCTGGTAGTTCTGGAATTTGGCTATAATATTTCTTGGAATTTTCAGTTGGGATCACTTTCGGAGGAGATCAGTGGATTCTTTCAATGACTATTTTACACTCTGGTTCTAGTACCTCGAGGACGTTATCCTTAATGATTTCTTGGAAGATACTGTCCAGGCTCTTTTTCTCATCATGGCTTTCTGGCAAGCCAATAATTTTTAAATTGTCTCTCCTGGATCTATTTTCCATGTCAGTTGTTTTTCCAATCAGATATTTCACATTTTCTTCTATTCTTTCGTTCTTTAGATTTTGTTTGACTGATTCTTGCTGTCTCATAGAGTCATTAGCTTCTACTTGCCCAATTCTAATTTTTAATGTATTGTTTTCTTCCTTTAGCTTCACTATCTCTTTTTCCATTTTGCTGATTTTACTTTTAATGAGACACTTTTTTTCATTTATATTCTGATTCTCCTTAACCATTTTGCTGATTTTACTTTTCAAAATTTGTTTTCTTTAGTGAATTTTTTTTCCATTGTTTCTTTTACCTCCCTAATTAAGTCCTCCTTGAGTTCTTCCAGGAATGCTTTTTGGTCTGGAGAACAGTTCACTTTCCCTTTTGAGGTTTCAGATGTGGGTATGGTATCCATGCTGTCTTCTTCTGAATTGGTATTTTAATCTTCCCAGTCTCTACAGTATGATTCAATGGTATTTGGAAGCTTTTATTGGGGGGCAGAGGAAGGCATTTTATTATGCTCCTTGGGAGAGCGGGTGTAGTGCTCATGGGAACACTCACACTGATACAGCTGCAGGAGCAGGGGTAACCATTCCCTCCACTCCTGCTAGAGTCATGGTTAGTTTATAATCTTTGTTTTTTACATAGTTTTCCTAGGTTATACAGTTTATATAAATAGGATAATAAGGATACAGAAGCAGAAGTGAAGTTAATTAGATTTTCCTTGTCTTAGTTTAGGATTAAACTATATTCTTTTACTTCCCCTACTTTTCCTCTTTAACATATGCAAATGATGCAAATCAGTAGGCCTGGATTCTTGACCAAGACCAGACCCTAGATAAGCTTGAACTGGTTCAAGTGGGTTTGGCCTCTCTAATTCCCTAGACTGCCTTCTCAAAAAGTATGCACATGCATACAAGCCTCTGACCTCTCACCTGACCGACCTTGAGGCCTGGTCTCTGCTAAAGCTGAGGTGGCAGAGGGCAGGGAAGCACACCTTTAGTTCTGTGGAAACAAAACTCCTCCTCCCATTTCTCACAATTTCCCCCTCTTCTTTTATTCAAATTTTTGTTTCCACATTTTTAATATTCCCTTACTCTCTTTCTCATCTGAATTTTTCTCCTTAATCATCACCCCCTTAAATATGGGAAGGATTGATCGACGCATTGACAAATCAAAGGGAGCAGTCCCCTTTGTAAATATAGATACAGAGACCCAAAAGAAAATGATAATGCAACTGTCCCTTTAAGATTCAAAAGTCTCTTCCCATAAGCTGTCTGGCAGGAAACATCAGTGAAATCTTCTGGTCCTTGGTATTTGTTCCAGCCATCTCCAGCATCTTCTTCTTGCCTTCTTGTAGGAACCAGCTTTCTTTCCATTCTCCTACAAAAGTTACCTTGGCACAATTTTCTAATCCTTATACCCTGATCATTTTTACAAATTCAAAATTGGAACTTTGGCCAATTGCCATGTTTAAGAAATTTTATATCAGAACCCAGTTCCTCATACTTTACATTAACTCTTTACATACTTTACTTAACATACTTTACATTAACATTTCCTCACCAGGAGGATGATATTTCACTAAGGAATTAACAGCAGACTCCAGCACATACATAAATACTTTAGATAACCAATTCTTAACACAGTACATATAACATCATAAACTTTTAGTCATGCCATGTTTCTTGGATGGCATTTACAAAATAAACTACAAGCCATTCTTCTTTTAACATTACTAATTGTAACAAAGCTTTAGACAAGCATGATATTAACCAAATAACAAAATATTCTCACAAGCCCTTGACCTAATTGTCTCCATACCATTTCCAAGAAAAAAACCTAACTTAACACTAGTCCCAGTCCTACAGTGATCTAAGATGCTCCATAATCAATTATTTTAATAGATTTACAAAACCTTCTGATTATAGAAATTTGCCACCAAGAGAGTAGGGACTTAGAGTAAGGGGACCATATTTTCCCCAGCTTCCTGTCAACTCCAGGCAGAGGCTGTGTCAAACTGCAAGGTGCATTGAGCCAGGCTTAGTCTGCCAGGTTTCAGTTGAGGCATCAGGTCAAGACGGTCCCACCTCAGCACATGCTGAACAGTTGCCCCCTCAACTTTGCCAAGAAATCATACCTGCCGCTCATGCCTGCCCTCCCACAGGGCTGCTGGCATCTTGGGTCAGCCTTCCTTGATACTCACACCTGGAGTTAGACTCAGAAAAATGGTCAGTTAACAGTCCCATTAAAGGCAAGTTCCAATGATCAGTGAAAGAACTGGAAGCTTTTTTGTGTGCTTTTTCATGGTGTTTTTTCCCTCCTGGCTTCTAAGGTGGATCTCTAATTCTGGGGCTCAGGGAGCTCTATCCCAGGTTCCTTGTGTTAGGATCTCTGGGCCTACTCATTGGCTTTGTGTGCTATGTCCTCTGGTTTTGTGAGGTGTGGGGGAGGGGTGGTCTGGCTGCTGGGAGTCTCCCTTTCCCCAGGACTGCTCTACCATAGGTGGTCTCAGCTGTTATCTGTGCTGGTGTCTTCCACATCCCCTGGCTGTGCAAAGGCACGTCTGAGGTCCTGATGTTGATGTTTGTTAGCTCCACCCCCCTAGGGCTCAGTTACTCTCGTTCTGCTGAGGTAAGGTCTGCTGGGACCCCTCTCTTCCTGCACTACTCTTCTTCCACCACCACAAGAAGGGCCCTCTCCCCAGCTTCTCTTACTATATGGCTATTGGAGCCCTACTTCTGGCTCTTCTGTTTCTCCCAAGGTAGTATTCTCTGAATGAGGGAGGGAGTAAGGGAGAGACGATTTACTTGGCCATTATGGCTCCTGGAAGTTCAAGAACGTGATTTTCAAACCTTTAGACTGTGTGGGGCCTGGAGTCCTCTAGGGTGGCTGCTCCCACGACTGCAGGCTCTGCTCTGGTGTCTCAGGTAGCTCCGACAGACTCCTGTCCTGGGCTGAAAGGCCTGGGGCTAGATTGCTACCTAGCCATTACTTCTGCCCTGGGCTTGTTCTTGCTTCCATGTTTCGCTTTCCCAGAGCCCTCCCAGACTGGAGGGTTCCTCTGCTGCTCTTTGTTTTTGCGGGCTGGCACCGTCCCAGTGCTCCTGCCCCTCTTAGTCTACTAGTGGCTTCTAACTCTCTCAAATCTGCTCAGAGATTTGCTTTTTTAGACATATCTGACAGAATTTGTGAGAGAGCTCTGGTAATTCCTTCCTTTCACAGCACCATCTTGGCTCCACCCCTGCTTGGCTCTTTCTTTGGTTCCTGCTGATCAGCTCTTTCTTCTGTTTCTGCTTCCTCTGCCAAGGAGATCCTTAAGTCAGAAAGTACCAGACCAGGAAGGCTGCAAAGATGGAGAAATCCAAGAGAAGGTGGAGGATAGGAAGAGGTCCCTAGCTGTCTCTGGTGATTTCTAGTAACCAGGCTCACAACAATCACATCTTAGGGTGCTGAAAAAAAAGTTAGCTGATGTCATCACCCAGCTACTTTAGTGTGAATGATCATGGATACAAGAGTTCTAAAGTCCTAGAAGGAGGGAAAATGGTCCAATTTCCAAAAAGGGAAGAAAATGGAGTCTGAAGAAAATAAACCAGTGAGAGTTACTTCAATTCTATTTCATGAGAAGGCAGAGCAGTGTAGTAGAAAGAGTTCTGGATTTGAAGTGAGAGAGTCACATTTGAATTATGGCTTGTGTCTTTAATCCACATAGATGGGCATACTCTGGGCAGATTCTGTCACATCTCTGGGCCATATTTCCTCATCTGTAAAAGGATGAGGTTGGGCTACATGGCCTTAAAGTTCTCTTTTAGCTTGAAATCTATGATCCTGGAAAAGAAAATTCCAGAGCATGTTGTTTAAAAATGGTTATAATTGTTAGGTAAAAAAGCACTAGAGGACTTTCATGTCACTTGACTCAGACTTGAAAATTTCTCCAATCCTCCTGACCTCTCAAACCTCTCTAAAATTAGATTTATGCACAAGAAATAAAGCAATTTCAGCTGTCTCCACAGTCTGTGACACCCGAATCCCAATAAGTTATCAACCCAATGAACTAATGGCAGACGGCTAATGTTTAATCCCTAAAGCAATCAGTCAGTGCCTTCATCAATATCCACCCAGCAGGACAACATAAGCCAACCCAATGGCTTGCAACATAAGTCAGGTCTGTCCCACTCCCACCTCCTTCTTCCTAGGCAGCAGAAAACCAATAGAAAGGAGCTGGCTCTGACTGTGATGGTAGTGTCAGTGCTATGTGCCAGAACAGATCTCAGCCATAAGAAAAAAAAAATTGAGGAACAGAGGGAGGTGGGAAAAGGCCAATGGCATGCATCACACTCAACTAGGCTTTTAGCAAAAGGGATTGGCATCCAGCTGTGACCAGTTCTACCCCAGAGGAAGTCGCCTGGGACAGAATCTGAGACTAGTAAACTGGGAATTTCCCAGTGTGAGCAGAAGTTGAGATAACTTTGAGGTTCAGATCTTGGAAAAAAATACCATCAAAAGAGAAGGATCTAGAAAGTGAGAAATGGGGAAATGTGAGGGAAAAAGAGATTGAAATCATCAAAAGTCTCAGCAGGAAGAAAACTCACAAGATGTGATCCTTCTGACACCCACATCCATAAGTCATGGTCTCCTTCCTGATGTCATGGTCCTCTTCAAGAACAAAGGACAAACAACAACCTGTGAGAGGCATGAGCTACCCTACTGGGCATCAAACTGACCAGTTCTGATTGGGGAAGACAGCTTCTCCCTCTGTACCTTCCTTCTTTCCTTCCTCCCTTCCTTCATTTCTTCCTTCTTCCCTTCCTTCTCTCCTGTCCTCTCTTTCCTCTCCCTCTGTTTACATAGGGAATCATACCCTTACCTTTGGGTACTCTGCCCAAAGGAATATAGATTTTGATCACTGCAAATTCACAAGATATCTTGGGATTTACGAGCTAGATTTCTTTTTATGGACCATGCCTAAACCCAAATCACTTTGGCTCTCATTGAGTGGCCAACAATAGGTCCCAGCCCAAAGCTCACTTGGTCATTGTTTGGATTCTGATGACTCAGAGTTAGCAGTTGTTTCTGTTCTGGCCAGAAACACTGACGGTCTTCCTCTCCCAGATTGATTTTATTTTATTTTCGGACTAGGTAAAGAGGCCATTCTTTGCCTCATTTTTACCTAGCCTTAATCACCGAATTGGCATTGCCTCAGACAAACTGAGACCTGAGAAGGACCTTGCTTAAAAAGGCCAGTGTCTCATACTGCAGTCCTTCTCCAATCACCCTGATCTATATCTTGACACTGGACCCAGATGGTTCCAAGGAGAGAGTGAAACTAGTACTCTGCACAACCCTCCCTCACTTAAATTCAATTCAATTGCAAGTCATGACATCTTTCTGATCCTGGTCCTCTTTGAGAAGGTTATCGTTGTGTTTGTCCTTCATTCTCGAAGAGGACCGTGACATCAGGTCAATGATGATATGACTTGCAGTTGACTTTGATTTGAGTACAAGGTCACCAGCCTCACTTTATCCTCCAGAGCCATCTGGGTCCAGTGGCCTGATATTCTCCAGGATGACTGGAGATGGCCCAGGATGCATTGGGAGACCCTGGCCCTCTCAGGCTAAGGTCTTTTCAGGTTCTCACTTCGAGTGAGGTAATGCCCATTCAGTAAATAGGCCTCTTTAAGAAGTTAATCAAAAGATGGCCCCTTTAATCAAAACTCAAAAAAAGAAAAAATAAATAAAACTGGGAGGGGAAGACCCTCAGGGTTCCTGGCCAAAAGAGAAACAGTTAGCATTTGGTCACATTCACTCTGTGCTAGGAGGGCAGGGACCTATTGTGTAGTCGATGAGTTCCAGAATGAAGTGGGTTTAAGGCTTGATTTTTGAGACAGAAAATCTAGCCAGCAAACCCGAAGTTAAAGAGGCAGCCTTCAGCCATCAAAATGTGTCATGGAAAGGAAGAGAGACAGAAGCTGAGAGGCAGAGGCAGAGGCCACCCTCTTCACCCTAAGGCAATGAGTTTCAGGCCAACCCAGCTTCCTCTTGCCTGTACAGGCCCAGAAACAGCTTTGGGCTACATACCTGACCACTATTTATAGTAGCGTTTATTGATTTCTTTTTTAATTAATTTATTTATTTTTATAGTTTACAACATTCAGCTCCTCAAATATTTGACTTTCACATTTTCTCCCCCTCCCTGCTCTCTTCCCTCCCCACTCAAGCTGGCATGCAATCTGATATAGGTTCATATTTATATTTATATTTATATATATATATATATATTTATATTTATATTATATTCACACTAAACATATTTTCACCATAGTCAAGTTGTAAAGAACTATAATCAATTGAATGAACCATGAGAAAGAAGAAACAAAACAGAAACAAAAACAAAAACAAACAAAAAAAGAGCGTAAATAGTTTGCTTCAATCTGCATTCAGACTCCACAATTCTTTCTCTGTATATGCATAGCTTTTTCCATCATGAGTCTTTTGGAGCTGTCTTAGAACCTTGAGTTGCTGAAAAGAGCCAAGTCTATCAAAATTAGTCATCACTAGTTCCTCTCATACAGTAGATGCTTAATAAATTCTCAGTGATTGATCAAAGCCAAACCAACCTCATTTCACTTTTTACACAGATGTAGATACACTTTGTCTATGTTTTAGCCAACCATTTAATACTGCTATTTTTTTAAATCATGAGGTTGCTGAGTTAGAAAGATTTAGTACTGACTGAAAGGCCAGATGCAAGAGTTCATGATTCATGATTCACCATCAACTTGAAAGTCCATCTCTAGTGGGGGCCTAAGAGTGTTTGGCTTGGACATATGCTGTTAAATGTTTTTGTCCATAACTCATATAAAGGCATAGATGGCATTCTTATCAAATTCAGATGACAGAAACGTGGGAGGGATGGTTAACACACTGGATGATACAGTCAGGCTCCAAAACGATCATGACAGGCAAGAACGCTGGCCTGCAGGTAATAAAATGCAATTTAATGAGGCTATGTCTTGACTCTTACGTTCAGGCTAAATAAAATCTATTTTACAAGAACAAGATTCCAGAGGAGTGGCTAGGTGGCCAGATGCCTTGCAAAGGTGGGGGAATTTTATTCGATAGCAAGATCAAGGTAAGTCAAGAATATAACATCACAGTCACGAAAACTAATGTGATCTGGATTGGAATAGAAACCTTCTGAGCCCCTTCCCACTTCTTAGATTCTGCAACGCCCAGAGATGGTGAGAGCTTTCTCCAAGTTCACATTAGTGATGGAATTGGGATGCAAGCTCCAGGCTTCAGGCTCCAAATCCAGCGCTTTTTTTCTACACCATAGCTGCTTTGTGCAACGTAGGCACAAAAACAGAAAAATAAACCCATATTGAACTGCTTTGAGCCTCAAATGCTCACTTCCTAAAAATTGTTTTATAAATGTGTCACACACACACACACACACACACACACACACACGCACACAACCCCAAATTATTTGAAACAATGAAACACCATGCCTGACCAATTCACAAACACTCTAATCATTAGATTTTGGGATAGTAATAGCTAGCATTTATATGATACTTTAAAATTTTGTAGGGTGTATTGGTAATTAAGATGGGCTTTTAGCACTTATTCAATGAAGTGCCCTTGAAGAGTTTGGCCTTTGTTTCCTTGGTTAAATTAAGAGTCCTTGGTGACCTCCTTGCCTCAAGGGAAGGCCTGGTTTACATGAGTTTGAGTGACATGTTTGTGACATCAGAGACTTTTGGACCACATGAGTTTAAGTTGCATTTTTGTGATGCTTTTAGGTCACATGGGTGAGTGACATGTGTGACTCACCTTTGCCCCTGAACAAGATATATAAACCCAGAGGCTGGCATTCTCCCTTGTGGCTCTCACTCGTTGGAAGAGTCCAGGTGTGGAGACTCTGGGTAGCCGTTAAGGAGCCCTCCAGCTTTGAAAAACCCAGATGTTAGGGCTTCTCTGGTAACAAGGTATATTGTGATTTGGTTAGACAGAAATGTTGATCTGTTTACATTGTCTCTGTAATTTCTGTTTGTATGTGCTCTGAAGTTCAGGGTGTGGCCACAGTGGCCTTTGTTTTCTTTGAGTGACTCAGTTTATCTCATTGAGCCTTGCTGGGTGCTGGGCCTGCTGCTTCTCTTCTGGGGCAGGGAGCCCAGAGACCCAGGCCTGGGAGCAGAGAACTTCCTGTGTGACGATTCATGGGCCTGGCTGAGGGGAGGTGTTGACTCCAGAGCTACACCCTATTGGGTGTTAACCTAGTCTACGTGGAGTGAACCTCCCAGGGTCCTAGGGGAAGGGGCCAACTCAAGAACCAATTGGCCCTGGTCATTCAGGCAGTGCTTGATGATGTCAAAAACTCTACAAGAGGGGAGAAGACAGCTTGAAGATCCTTTTCAGTTGGAACGACAGGGGTGGTGAGCATGACTCTGGGACAGCCCGAGTTCTCGGGCTGAACCTAGATGTTGGTAACTATGAATTGTATTGGGTCTGTCTGTTGATATTTGTAATTTGTTTGTATTTGTTCTGAAGTTCAGGGTGCTGGCTCTTTCCCCTGAACTAAATGAATGTTGTCTGTAGGCTCCCCTGAACTAACTGAATGCTGGATTAAAGTAAGCTGGTGAACCCCTTCACCGTGCTTTCTTTGGTTAAGCAGATAAAAAGAACCTGTGCTTTCCCAGCGTGCCAGCAGCCTCCTAGGTGCTGGCTGTGGGTGGATCTTACGCCCCCACAGAAGTTGCTAGCTGGATTGTTAAAACACAGGGTGATGGCTTTTTCCCCTGAACTAAGTGAATGATATTTGTATGTTGGATTTAAATAAGACTGTTAACCCCTCAACGTTGCTTTCCTCAGTAAAGCAGATCAAAAGAATCTGTGCTGGCAGCATTCTTGTTCTTGGGCTTGTGTTGGTCTTTCACCCCCACAACAGCTGCTAGCCAAATTGTTGCAGCACAGGATACGATAGAGAGAGAGAGAGAGAGAGAGAGAGAGAGAGAGAGAGAGAGAGAGAGAGAGAGAGAGAGAGAGAGAGAAGGAGAGAGTTAGCTATATTGAGCATTTATTAAGTGTTGCCAGACACTGTGTTAAGTACTAAAAATGCAAATACCGAAAAAAAGAATGGCCCCTGCTCTCAAGGAACTTACTGGGAAAGCAAAAAAGAAAAATATAAAGGGAGCTAGAAAGTGGGAGGGAGAAAAAGAAGCCCCTTGAGTGAAAGGCAAATGCGTGATTAGGAGGCAGAACAATGTGGAAAATGAGTTGTGCTGAGAGTGTCATGTCCTTTCATCCTCACAACTCTACGAGATAGTTGGATATTATTATCCCCACTGTGTAGATGGGGACAATGAGGTGAGAGAGATTAAAAGACTTTCCCAGGTTGACACAGCTAATAAGTGTCCAAGGCAGATTTCAAATTCAGGTCTTCCTGACTCCAAGTCCAACATATTATGCCTCTCAGCACTTGTCCAGTGCAAGTTTCTGCACATTCTTGTATAAGAGTCTCGATGTCCTCCCCTTCTCTTTTTTTGTGGAGTCTCAGAGTGTTTAGGGTGACAAACTCCTGGAAGCTTGAGATCTCTAAAGGGAATTATGACACATTCTGAACCCATTGGTGCAAATGGCCCCATATAATTAAACATATGGGTAGGAGGTCAGTGGGAAGCAACAGGAGGCAGCCCACATTCTGTCAGGGCTCATTAAAGGAGGTCATGCACACCAGTGCACAAGCTGATGATGGGGAGCAGAAGCTAGAACAACTACCTGGCAAATCAAGAGAAAGAAGGCTCTTTTACACTTCCCCTTTCCTTCAAATGTGCAGGGAAATAAAAGGAAAGGAGCCATATTTAGATGAGCCCTTGCTACTTACAGATGGATGTGAACCTGCTTGCCACACCCCAGGGACAGCTAAGGTTTTTAGGTCAAAGCAAGGGTCTCCACAGCCTCTGTTGTCCAAAGAGCACTTGTATTGGCAAACGGGTAGAGAGATAGGTCTGCTGCCTTGCATGACATATTTAGGGACCTGGCAGAAGCATAAAAGGTGGCTTTATAGAATCTGAGGCTCTTTCCCATTCATGGAGATAGTGTTTCATTGGACATACCTCATATGAATGAAGGCTCGTTCTTAGCGATTCTCCCTTCTGAACATTGTGTTGATGCACTCATCCATTCTCTACTATGTCTCCTGGCTTCCCTGACTTTCGTAGAGACTCCACTTAGATCCTCCCTTCTGCAGGAAGCCTTTCTTGGTTTTCTTTCTCTTCCTCCTCCTGCTCTTTCCCTCTGAGATTACCTTCCTTTTATTGATGTTACTTAGCTGTTTGCATGTTTTCTCCCTAACTGAAGCATGAGCTCTTTGAGGAAAAGGACCCTCCTTTTATCTTTCTTTTGATCCCTAGAACATAGGAAAGTGCTTGACACATAAGTGCTTAATAAATGCTCACTTATTGACATAAGTATTTATGAAATCCCTATCAGATACTAGAAATTCTCCTAGATGCTATAGATACAAAGATAAAAGAATGCAACATCCCCTGACCTTAAGAAGCTTATCTTCAACTGGATGGGAATGCCAGGGGCACAGAGGAGTGGTTCCAAATAGATCCAAATGGAGTGGAGCTTTTTGGGTTGGTGAATGAGTTGATCAGAACTCAGCTTAGAAATAGAGACGTACCACCTCTCTGGGGGACATATTAGAGGGGAACAAAAAGAAAAGAGATCCATTGGGGAGGCTGTTGTCTCCTTCCAGCTGAGAGATGATGCAGGCCTCAACTCCAAAGGTGCTTATGTGAACACAAAGGACAGAAGAAATGGGAGAACTATTGCAGCTCTCATCCTGCATATCTACTACATGCTTCCATCACAGATGGCTCAAGCCTCCTCTTTCCACAAGAGGTTACTGATCAGGACTCAAATGGATGCTCGATTCCTCTTGGGTACAAGCTGACCTCAAAGACAGTGGTTAGGTTTCTCTATATCTCTCTGCTTCTTATAGAGATATCACAGAACAGAACTATGGGGGAATATTTTCAAAATAGCCTAGAGATTATTAATGTGTAGGGTTTCCCCAAAAAGGGATTAATACTGTATTTTCTTTTCAGAAAATGTGTTCAGTGCACAAGGAAGGCATTACGTAGAGGACAGCTATTTATTTCCTCCACCACAAAAGAAACAAACACAAACATAAGCCATCATCATTTTTACTGTCGTCTGGAAGCAACAGCACTTTATAGGATGACTGAACAGACCTTTGAGTTTCATCTGTGACCTGTAACATCGGAAATAACTCAAAGACATGACATATTCTCAGGAAGAATTCCTCACCGGACCACCAGCACCACATTAAGGACTCTCAACTCATGAAGTTACCCAGAGGTCTCAAGATCAGTGTTCAGTGATGGGCAAAGAGAAAGAAAGACAAAGCAGAAGAGTAAGGGAGGGACGTGAGGTCCAGGCTGATAAAGGGAGCAAAAGTCCCCTTAGCTAGAAGTCAGAGAACTGCCAGAGTCCCAAAGCAATATGCTCAAAAGAGAAAAGAAGCTTTTATACAGTTCCTTTTATGGCCTACCAGCAATGAGGGATTACTCAGAGTCCATCCCCCATGATGCTCAGTAGCCAAGCCACTTTTATACACCTCCCAGGCACAGGGACCAATAAGTGACTGTTGCATGATCTCAAAGCACAGTACTTCTCTCTTAGCAAGAGGCCAATGTGTACATCCATTAGCAAGGGGCCAGAGCTCATGTTCCCATGAAAAGGAGATCAAACTCAGGCTTAGCTAGAAGGAGAACTAGGGCTCCTCCCCCACCCCCATGGCGACTCACAAACTAGGGCTCTTTGGATGGGGCATGCACTTGATTCTTATCTCTTGGTTCAACTCAGAGGGTTATGGGCTTGATTTCTCCATCCAGGATCACTATCAAGCTAGCCTTTATACTAACCATAAGCACCAGAAAAATTGTCTTTATTGAAAAGAAAAAGCGAAATATTATCGGCTACGTAGTACAGGGTATAGAGTCCACTTGAGTTCAGATCTAACCTCAAGGTCTTACTAGGGGCGTGATCCCAAGAAAGTCATGGAATCTCTGTCTACCTCAGTTTCCCTATTTATAAAAGGGGGCTAATAATATTGCCTAGCTCCCAGGGTTGCCATAAGGATCAAATGAGAAAATATTTGTAAGTGCTTTGCAAGCCACGAAGTGCTATATAAATGTAAATATTGCTGTTAGCATTATCATCAAATACGACATTGTATGTCAAGGCCTCTTTGGTCATGGCACATTCGGGGAAGAAAATGGAAACAACTGTAGCCTCAAAGAGAGTAGGAAAGTGGCCAGCAAAGGTGGGGTGTTTCAGGGAAAGGGAAAGCAGATGCTGGTAGTTAAAGAGAGGGAAAATGATATCAGAGAGGGGATGGGCAGCAAATACTGAATAAACCATGAGAAAACAGACGTGGAAAAAGCAGAAGTCTATTATTAGAAAGCTGAAAGACAATCTTCGAGTATAGTTGAACCACGTAGATTCGAAATAGGAAGAGATCTGGGCCTCTAAGTGAGCTCCGCTCTCGCTACAAATGAGAGCTCCAGTTCTGCTTTTCTTTGCCTTTTATACTCGACCTTGAAGCCCCCAGGTAGACACTTAGGCATGTGAAGCACTTACTTACCAAGCAAAATTATTATCTTAGCAAAAAAAAAAAACAACCGGAGGATGGAGATGGCAGCAAAATGCGAAATTGATGAATCAAGGGCAAGCTACATGCATAGAATTCGCTGGATTCTCTCTCCCCACCCACAGATTCCATTCAGCAGACGTGATTTAGACACTTGCTCGGCTCAAGGTAGAAGTCATGTGATCCAGCAGACAGGGAGATGATGGGCTGGGAGACAAGAAGATTTAGCTTTCATTTCTCCTCTGAGCCTAGGCTCTGAAGCTCTCTGCTCCTCAGGCTGCTGCCTGGGACATATCCTCTAAGCCATAGACCCGTAGTGATATACAATCTGCTCGGGTGGAAGGAATTCCCACAGAAGAAGTTCCCACTCTCAACAGAGAAAAGTTCCCAAGCTGAGGACATTTCTGAAACAATTAGGAGGACACTAAGTAAGAAGAGTTTAAAGGTGTAGTATAGGCACAAAGAGGAAAGAAGATGCAGTCCCCAACTTGGAGGAACCAGTTGGGACCATATGAAATAATGTAGAGCCAGATCCATATGGAACAAAGAACAACTAATGACTGAAAAATACTTACTAGCCTGCGGCATGGAGGGGGGAAAGTGGCCATTTACCATCACTCTCCCATCCATCAGTAGCTTTCTAACCCCCATTCTGAGACTAACACTAACCCTTTAGCCTCCCCTTTCTGTATGATAACAAAAAATTCAGCCAAGGTTGCTGAAGGTAGTGCCCATTACTCAGACACAGAGGAAGCATGGGACAGTTAGAGAGTATTGTCTTTGCTGTTCAACACCCTGAGTTCTAATCCTGCCTCTGATGTTGGACCTCATCTTCCTCACCTGTTAACTGAAGGCTTTGGACTTCTTGGCTTCTGCATTCCTTTCTAGCTCTGCATTTATGATTCTAAGATTCTCCGGCTCCTGAATTTCACCCCCTTTTTATCTAAACAGAGAGGATAGTCACCTGGTATTCACACAGGAGCATGCTAGTAAATGTTTGACAATCAGCTCTTCTCCAAAAAAAATGTACGACACAGTTTTAAGTTTAATCTATACTATTGATATTCTCTCCACAACTTTCTTAAAACTAGAATAAATAAACCTGAGTGTGAATTAGAGTGGCGCTGCTTTCCAAGGCGCAGATGCTGATAGCTACGTTGTAACCACTCTTTCTCCCTCACCAGTCTGAGGTGACTCCGGCATACTGCTGTCAGAAGTGTACACGGTGAGAATGACTGTACTTCCTTCTTTTTGTCCATGATAAAAAAGAGTTAGTGATCAACCCAAATAACAACAGAATAATAGGGCAGCTCTGAGGGCTGACTGAGAGGAAATGGCCTTTTCTTTTTTTTCTTTTTTTTAATTTATTTATTTTTAGTTTTCAACACTCACTTATTATTCGTCCATTCATTTATCCCATTTATACATTCATTCATTCCCTGACAGGTACCAAATCAATCAACAAGGATTCATTAAGAATCTATTACATTCCAAGTACTGTGCAGGCTCTAGGGAAACAGAAACAAAAATAAAACAGTGCCTGCCCACTGGGAGTTTACATTCTATTGAGGGAGACACCTTGTGAACATAGAGGTACATACAAAATAATTCTAAGCAAAAGAAATATAATGTATACCAGATAATTCACGGAGGAGGAAAAAGGAACTTTGGGATTCAGGAAAGGCCTCATGTAGGATGGTGTGTTAATTTGAGCTTGGAAGGAAATTACGGATTCTACGAAGTGGTGAGAAGGAAGGAATGCTTCCCAGATTTGAAGAACAATCTTCGTCGCCATTTCAAATCAAAACATCCTCATTTAAGCAACTTGGATACCAACGAAAAACAAATTAAAGTGTCCAAATTATTGAAAAAATCTAGTGGGGAACAATGGTTTGTCAAGAAAATAAACTCAGAAAATGAGGCAGCTACTAAAGTTAGTTTTCAGATTTCTAAAGAAATCAATTTCAAACGTGATTCTGGAGTATGATAACTGATTGCCAACAAGAAGTGTAATGTGTTCCATTAACTAAATGTAAACAGTAAGAAAACCTGGGAACTGTATTAACACATAGCACTTTGTGAAGCATTTTTAACGTTAATGTGATTTCATGATAAATAAAAATCTTAAGTAATAAGTGTAATTAATTGATCTCAATTGAAATTTCCCTTTTTAATATGGTTTATTTGCAAAATACTTCAATCATTAATTATACCTTTACTTGGAAAGTGAGCTGCTAAAAACCTATCTGCAGCTTAAAGAAGCTTAGCCTGCTTGAAGTTTGTCCTCTACCTACTGCCACATTGTGCAGGTCTGTCCTAGAAGAAGCCATTGCTGATCATCTCAATAGTTAATGCTTCCTCACCCGATACTTTGTATTGGCATGGTATGTACTGGGCTGTTTATCTAGTGTCCTCTTCTCCAGTAAAATGTAAGCTCCTCGAGGGCAGGGGCTATTTTCAGTTATTCCTTGAGTTCGTATCTTGAGATATGAAAAGGAATGAATAATTGTTTGTTGAACTGAATTAAACACTGAACGTACATTGTGTCTTTCTATGTCTACCTCTCCCTTTCTCACCTCAATTTTCCCCAGGTTTACTATTTCTAGTTTAAAGAGATCAGCAACAGGAATATAGATCTGGTAAATATAGGGAGTTTACAAGAGTTCAAGCGAATGCATGGACATCTAATATGTTGATATCTTTGTCTTTGCTTCTCCAGGACCTACCACAATTCTGGAAACCTAGTGGGTACTTAATAAATGCTTGCTAATTGAATGATTGGGGTGGGACAATGGAATGAGTGGAAACAAACATTTCTTCTCTTTCCTCTCGCTAAGCATCCCAAGAAGTGATATCAACATCTAACACAGTGGCAGGCACATAGTAGGCACTTCAGAAATGATTAGTGGTAGACTTCTTGCTTGTTGAACCATTGCTATCTATCTATTCAGTCAATAGTCATTCAATAACAGATCCCAGTACCAGCTTTGACAAGCACAGTAAGCATTCAGGGACTGTGAGGACTGTATTCATTTTGAAAAGCACTTGTATCGATGCCTTTTGTTTCTACATCAGCCATTTCCCAATATAGCCCTCTTCTCTCTCGGCTCCAACATTAGACATTCCCTTAGAACAAAGAAATCAATGAAAGGCCTGTACTCACTACAGTGACCTTGTCTGATAGAGGCTGCACATTGTGCCCCAGCAGTGCCCAGCTTCCAAGAGGAGGAGGATGTGTTTCCCTATCTCTTCTTTGGGACTAAGGTCATTCACTGCAGGGACTCAGACTTCACTTCTTTTTCATGTTCTTTTCATTTACAATATTGAAGTCCATATGTTTTTTGTTGATGTCTGCTTGCTTTTCTCTGAATTAGTACAGAAAAGCTTTCTCTGACTTTTTCATTTTTATAATAATACTTCATTTTCTTCATACACCTCACTTTTTTCAGCCGTTGCACCAACAATGGGCATGTATTTTGTTGGCCCTTTGCCATGGAAAAATAATTATGAGTATTTTGCTGCATTTGAGTCCTTCTGTTCTGTTGTTTTTACGATTTAGAAAAGAAGGGCTTTATTTCTTTGGAAAGGAGCTAGATGATAGTATTTTCAGCTGTCTGAGAACCTATAGTCAGTCCCGCCTTCTCAATTTACTTAGCCCCTGAGAGAAGAGACTGGCCCCACTTCACAGAAGCAAATAAGAAAAACAAATTAAAAGTCCAGTCTTCCATCTCCTCTGATCATAAATACAGTGCTTTTCCACTGCCCTGTAGCTGCCTCATGAGAAATTAGGGCAAATTGGGAGAGAAGATATGGAATCCAAGGATCACTTACCTTAGGGCTGCCTCAAGGTTTTAAGGCTCTGTGAAATGTGGAATGGAAACCAGATCAGAAAGAAAAGCAAAGGATTAACCCTTAATACTGAAACAATGCCCCCCAACTATTCCTCTGTCCAAGGACTCTCGGTGCACAGCCCATTCCCTCAAATGTCTTCTCTTAGAACCAGTGATACCACTTGTTGATAGGTTCTCTCCTCCCTAATCCCCTAGTTAGTTACATTGTAATTTCTCCAGAAAGAAAATCTATAGCTTCATACCTCAGAGTTGCATCATCAAATGTAAAGGTTATTTTTGGCACAGGAGCAGGAATGCATGAGTATGGGGTAATATAATGGTTCTGAAGATGGGGTAGGCCTACCAGATCGACATCTCAAAAGTGTAGACCAGACTGTCCTCCTTGAAACTTTCAGCGGCCTACCTAGGATCTCATCTAGAATCTACAGGGGTGGGCAACCTGAGGTCTCAAGACCAAATGTGATCTTCTAGGTCCTCAAGTGTGGCCCTTTGCCTGAATATAAACTTCACAGAACAAATCCCCTTAGTAAAAAGATTTGTTCTGTAAAACTTGGACTCAGTCAAAAGCCTGCACCAAAGGACCTAAAAGGCCCCATGGGGCTTCAAGGCCCTAGATTCTAGGATCTTTTTTTTAACCATGACTTGTTTTTTTAATTATGTACCAGGTAGAGAAAGGGGAAAACATAGTGATTATTTCTTGCTACCCCCAATACTTCTGTTTATCAAAGTGGAATTGGAGAGAAAGTTGTTGTATATGAGCCTTGATCCTTCCCTCCACTCCATGCCATATCATTTAGGGGGTAAGAGCAAAGAGCTCACACAGAAACAATTTTACTTTGGCCTCAAGAGTGGCAAACATAGCTGCCATCTTCTCTTCTCCAGACTATTACCTCATTCAGCTCCTGCTCTGTCCTTAATTCCCCAAAGGGCAGGAAATATGGCAGCCTCAAGAGGCAGCAATAGGTAGTCTACCAAGTTCATCTGACTCAAAGCTGGCTTCCCAGGCAGACTTTCCATGACTCCCCTCCACACTCCACGTTCACATGGTATTCTGCCTTCTGCCCTTGTATCTTTGGGTCAGCCACCTCCTATGCCTGTAATGCTCTTCCTCTTCACCATCAACTCTTGGAATCCCTAGCTCTCTTCAAAGTTTGGCTCAAGTGCCACCTCCTACAAGAAGCTCTTCCTGATTCTCTTAGTCCTTAGCACTTCCCCCAAATTATTTACTATTTATCCTGTATACTTTCTATTTAATATCTGCCCAAATGTTATCCTCAAGTCAAATGTAAACTCTCTGAGGGCAAGGTTTTCATCTTTGCTGCTCTTCTTCTTGTTCTTTTTTTATCTTCAGGGTCTAACATGGTGTTTGGCACACTGCATATTGCATTGATTTGAATGGACCAGGTGGCATAAAAGTGAGTAGTTGGTGCCCTAGAAAAATTACCTATGAAATATGGGCTGGAAGTAACAGGAGTAGGATGGGCTGCTAGACAAGAACAAAGAACTCTTGTTCATATGGAGAAAGATCCAGAGCCTTTGTCTTTTACATCATTGCCTCCAATTCACCTCATACCTATATTGTCTGTCTATGTTTGTTCCTTTTGTGTGTACTGTTAGTGATAAATTTTAAGAGTTACACGTATTATCTTCCCATGTAAGAATATAAACAGTTTAGCTCCTTTAAATTCCTTATGTTTTCTTTTCCCTTTTTGTCTCTTTATGCTTCTCTTGGGTCTTGATATTGGAAGTCAAATTTTTGATTTAGTCCTGGTCTTCTCCTTATGAGGGCCTAGAAATCTTTCTATTTTGTTGAATCACCATTTTCCCCTTGATGCAGTATGCTTAATTTTGCTGAATGATTCTTGCTTGTAGTCCTAGCTCCTTTGCCCTCTAGAATATTATATTCCATGACTTCCATTCTTTTAGTGTTGCAGCTGCCAAGTCCTGTCTGATCCTGATTGTGACTCCCTGACATTTGAATTGTTTCTTTCTGGCCACTTGTAGTGCTTTTTCCCTTGACCTGACAGTTCTGAAACTTGCCTATGATGTTCCTTGGAGTTTTTATTTTGGGATCTCTTTCCTGAGGGGATCAGGGGATTCCTTCAATGTCTATTTGGCCTTCTGGTTCCAGAACATGAGGGAAATTTTCCTTGATAATTTCTTGAAAGATGCTGTCCAGATCTTCTTTTTGATTGTGGCTTTCAGATAGATCGATGATTCTGATACGTCTCTCCTGGATCTATTTTCCAGGTCAGTCGTTTTTCCCGTGAAGTATTTTACATTTTCTTCCATTTTTTTTATTCTTTTGAATCTGTTTGATTGATTCTTGATGTCTCATGGAGTCACTAACTTCCATCTGCTCAATTTTAACTTTTAAGGTATTGTTTTCCTCAGTTAGCTTTTGTACTTCCTTTTCTATTTGGGCCAAATGTACACCTTAAGGAATTGCTTTCTTCAGTGGATTTTTGTATCTCCTTTTCTATTTGGCCAATTCTACTTTTTAAGGAGTTTCCAAGATGCTGGCTCTTTTTTCATAATTCTCTTGCATCACTCTCATTTCTTTTCCCTATTTTTCTTCTACCTCTCTTTTATGATTTTTAACCTTCTTTTTGAGCTCTTCCATAAGTTCTTTCTGGGCTTGAGCCCACTTCCCATTTTTCTTTGGGGTTTTGCCCATAGGTGTTTTGACGTTGTTGTCCTCTTCTGAGTTTGTATCTTGATCTTCCCTATCACCATAATGACTTTCGACAGTCAGATTCTCTTTTTTTTGTTGCTTTTTGCTGAGGTTTTGGGGAATCTTTCTCCTTTCTTTTAAATTTGAGCTCTGCACTGTCTCAAGATTCTTGTGCTAGGGATTGCAGGCCCTGGCTCTTTACCTGGTGCTACGGTGATGATGCCCTGAGGTCCCTGGGGGACCCTTGTGTCTAGTGCTGTGCTGAGGGTGTGGGTGGGGGTTGGCTGGCACTGCTGGAGGCCATAGAGGTCTGGCAGCTTACCTGATGCTCATCTGGGGTCCTATTCATTGTCGTCTGGCATGAGCTTAGTCCCAGTGGGGTGTTTCTACATTTCCCTATACCTTCACTGAAGCACTTGATGGTCTGACCTCTGGAGGCTGCCTGTGGTGCTGGCTAGTGGCTGCCTGCTTGCTTAGGCATCCCTAGGGTCAACATCTTCCTGTTTGCCTAGGTCTGTGCTGAAACACATGGAGGTCTAGGCCCTGGATGACGCCTGCTTGCACAGGGCTACACTGAAGCACAAGGTAGTTCTCAAAGCTGGAGTCTTCCAGTGACCCCAGCTATGCTAAGGAACGTGGCAGGTCCTGGTGTTGGCATTTGCCTGCTCCACCACAATGGGGCTCAGGATCTCCCACTGGTTTGCTGAGATGGGGCTTGCTACTGACTTGCTGGGATACTTCCTGTCCTGGGCTGTCCTCTCCTTTTACCCGAGTGAGACGGACCTTTCTTGCCTATCCTCCAAGTTTCTTGGGCCAAAAGATTGTTTTGCCCTATTTTTGCTGGTTCTGCTGTTCCACGATTTGTTTTTAAGTTTTATTTCATGGTTGTTTTGGAGGTGAGTATGGGAGAGTTGCAGCAATTTGCTGATTACTCTGCCGTCTTGGCTCCTTTCTGTTCTGTCTTTGACCTCCTGAGAGTATATGGCCAGTCATGGTATCTGCAGATGATATGATATGAGCTGTTCAGTCACTTTTCTTACATAATTCCAATTGTTTCCCAGAATTTTTGGACCAATTCAGAGCTCCATCAGTCAGTCAAGAAGAAACTAAGCATTTACTGTGTGTCAGACACTATGCTAAGCATCAGGAATAAAAAGAAAGGGGATATGAACAGTTGCTGTTCTCAAAAGTTCACGTTCTAATGGGAATACATGTAAAGAATTAAGCATATTCCAGATATATACAAATGTGAGTGTGAAACATCTCATAAGGAAAGGCCTTCAACTCTAGGAAGAACAGGAAAGGCAGGACAGAGTATGAGCCAAATTTTTATAGAAGCAGGAGAAGCTAAGAGGTGGAGATGAAAGGGAGAACATTCCAAATAGAATGGATGGTTAAAGTCAAGGTGTAGTGATGGAATGAAGTACATTATCGTGCCTGTCTTTACACAGAATCTCCAACATGGGCCTTGTCCCTTATTTTGTCTTTTCTGCCAATGTCATAGATAGGAGGTGAAACCTGCAGTTATTTTATCAATTCGTGCATTAGATCTTGACTGAAAGCATGCTGGTCCATGGTTGATGAAGAGGCAACATTAATCATACTAAGACTGCTGGTGTTGTTATTGTGGAGACATTTTTTCAGTAGTGCCCAACTCTTCATGACCTCATTTGCAGTTTTCTTGGCAAGGACAGTGGAGTAGTTTTACATTTCCTCCTTCAGCTTATTTTACAAATGAGAAAACTGAGGCAAACAGGGTTAAGTGACTTACCAAGAATCACACAGCTAGTAAAAGTCTGAAGCTGGACTTGAACTCAGGAAGATGAGTCTTCCTGGCTCCAGTCTAGGCAATCTATCCACTGTGCCACTGAGTTGCTCCATACTATGCCCCATCATAACAAAAGTAAAATCCTGAAATTTTGCCACAGGCAACAAATCCCATCCTGACAAGGGGGATGCTGTAGCACCAAAAGAACCAGTGAAGGAATGGAGTCCAGCAGAAGAATAGCATGATGCACCATCCACAGCCTCACCCTTTTGTTTCATCTTCCTGCCACATTTGGATCCCACAGCTAACAGATTTCAAAATTAAAAACTGAGTCTAGAAAAGGGGTTAACAAAACAACATAAAGAAACAAAACTTGTTAGATGATTAAAACAAGCAGAATGGGGCTGGATAGGCTCCAAGTACCCACTCAGCCACCCTCAGGCAGATGTCCCTGAAAACAGAAAAGGAACAAACAAGAGCTGGTGACTTCAGAGGAAGCCAGGAAACTGAAAGCAGGGGAGGCAAGGAGCTGAGAACAGTTTGGGAAGCCAAGGGATGGACACAAGGCTTGGAATGGGGGATGGGGAATCACAAGACGTGGAACCACAAAACAAAAATGTCGTTATTCAGCGATACATGAGTCACTGATACCAACCATTCAGAGAGAAAACAAGGAAAAGAAATCCATAGGGATTTCTCCCTCTTTTCTGATGTTAGCTACACAGAAAAAGATAGATGCAAAACCTTCGGGGGTTAAGGGGGGAGTAAACTCAGCTGAGGTTGCTACCAAGATGTTGGATTGTCTGGAATCATAGGTCTGGAGTGGGAGGGGACCTCAGAGGCCTCACCTAATCCCCTCATTTATACAGATGAGGAAACCAAGGCACAGGAGGGTGACTCATTCAGTCTTACAAATAGTAAACATTGGAGGCAGGATTCAAATCCAGATCCTTTGACTTTCACTTCTTGCCTTAGGTGTGGGGAAGAGAGTCCAAAGCTTGCCTCCACATGACCAGAGATAAGTGGCTAAGCTCTTCAAGCCTCAGTTTCCACATCTATGAAAGTATTCACATTACTTACCTTTCACAGTTGATTTGAGGATCTAAGTGTTAAAACAGCATATAAAGATCATCAGCCTCAAGGCATGCTCCAGTTTGCCAGTGTCCTTCCTCTTAGTAAAAAACAGACTAAATGGAAAGCATGACCACATGAACTTTTTTAAAAAAAAAAAGAGCAATAAAGAAAACGAAATCCTTTATTCTGGAACTGAAACTCATGTGGTTTTATTGATGGGAAATTAGGAAGTTGATTCTATGTCATCCCTGCCAGTATAGACCCTTGCTTCTTTACAAGTCCTCCCTCTGCCCTTTTGGCTCTTTGGACGCATTGCTGTCCCCCATTGGAATATAAGCTCCCCGAGGGCAGGGACAGTTTTTCCTTCTATTGGTATTTGTATTCTCAGCACACATGCAGTGCCTGGCACATAGTAAATACTGGATAAATATTTGATGACTTGACTGTACATGATTGGCTTGACTCCTTGAGCTTTATTTCCTGTCACAAATATACTCTGAGATGATTGGAATGAACTTTTTGTTTTCCCTTTTCCCCTTAACTCAGGACATTGAAGCTCTTCGATGCATTCTTCTCAATGTATCCTCTCCCCCTAAAAAAAAGACCATTATCTATGTTCTTTTCAGTTTTTTGCTTCTTAAACAGCACAACTCTTTGCTGAGGAAAGAAATTACTGCGACTCATCTAGGCAACAGATCTACAAAATGAAACTGGCAATCTGGTAAGAATTTCTTGGCATTTTCTAATGGAAAAGGAAAGAAGGAAGGAAGGAAGGAAGGAAGGAAGGAAGGAAGGAAGGAAGGAAGGAAGGAAGGAAGGAAGGAAGGAAGGAAGGAAGGAAAGAAGGGTCTTGCTCTTCCCTCTTTCCCTCCACACTGTTTTTTTTTTCCTGCTGAGAACTATGTTATAAGCATAATGTGAACAAATAATTTGAAAAGAATCCTGTGTAGACATTGCCTTCTCCCATCCAAAAGACTTTGCATTTGTAATAATGGCCCAGGCTCATTTTCTTTCCCTCCCTCTGTTCCACCAATGCCTAATTAGCACTGAACTACAATCAGAAGCATATTCTGCTAGCTCTTTCCTCCCTGGACCTTCCACCACAGCACTTCTGACCTGATTCCTTGTTTGTGAGATTATATAATAAATCTTTTCTGAAAATACTATTTCTCCCTCCCTTTGAGAATGGGATTGATAGTATTTGCTATCTTTGCATGGACTTTTTGTGGGTTATTGTTTTTTTTTATTTTCTTTTGAATGAAAGGATTTACTTATTCATTCGTTTGTTATCTTATTTATTAAGCTATTTGTTCATTCATTTATTGTATCTATTTATTTTACCTTTCTTTTTCTCTCTCTGTTCCCCTGTTTGCCTTATAGCAAAGACTTCCCTTCTGTAATAAGATGGATTAGATTTGTGAAGACTTGTATGAACTGGAGCAGAGCAAAGAAAGAGAAGTTGAGAATGATGTGTCTAATGACCAAAATAGAATAGGTTGTACAGAGTGGAAAAAGTACTAGGTCTAGACTCAGAGGATGGGTGTTTATGTCTCAGCTCTGCCACTTACTAGCTCTGTGACTTGGGGGAAATCACCTTTCTGTGCCTCAGTACCCTCTGTGCCTCAGCACCCTCATCTGAAATGCAGTGAATTTCCCTAGATGATCTTTTCTGGCTCAAGTTAAATGAACCTCTGAGCCTCTCCCTTTCCAAGGTTCCTTCTGTAAATTAAAACAAGAGTTGGATTTGGAGTCAGAGGGCCTGGCTTCAGTTCCCAGCTCTGACTACTTGTGACTTGTGTGACCTTAGCTATGTCACTTAGCAACCATCAGCCTCAGTGTCCTGAGGATGTTGGACAACGGCTTCAAAGGTACATTCCAGCTAAAAAAGCCTTTCCCATCCCTTCTAATTGCAGTACTTTTCCTCTGTTAATTATTTCCCATTTATTCAGCATGTAGCTTCTTTTTCTATATTTGTTCATTCATTTTCTCCATCATTAGATTATGAGAACCTTGAGAGCAGGTGTCATCTTCAGCCTCTCTTTGTAGCCATAGCCCTTGGTATAGTGCCTGCCTGGGACAGGGTGGATACTTAATAAATGTTTATTGATTGATCGAATGACTGAAAGCCATCATCTTGTGATCACACAAACACCCAAATACCTCAGGATTCAGATGAAGCATAATGAACAATTTTGGTTTCAGACAAATGATGGTGAAACAGCCTTCCCTCATTTACATAAAAAGGTGCTAAACTATGGGCAGGGAATGCTGCAAGTGATGGCAGGCAGTCACTGGGTAATTTTATTTGCCTCATTGTTTCTCTGTACAAGAGAACATCCTGTGGGAGGCCAATAATTATGAAATAGCTTATTTTAATAAGACTTCCATTTACTTAAGAAATGGGAAAAGCAGCGCTCTGGAGAAGTTGGTGGAGGAAAAGGATTAGAAAGCACCTCGGGCTAGATTGTGGGATGAACATTTCTAGCATGAGAAGGGCCCTTGGTGGTTGACTAGGGTCCCAGTCAACCTCCTGATAGGTAACACAATTTCAGGAAGCCTCAGTCATGCTTCATTTGGCTCCTCTCTCTTTCTATTCCCCGCTTCTCAAGCCTCTTCCCTTTTCCTTCTACTAATTCCAATTCTAGAACTATGAGCCATAATCTAATTAACTGTCAATATTCCTGAGCAGGGGGCATAATTCCAGTCATCAAGGGCCCTTTCCTTCTCCCTGTCACTATCCTCCCTGGCCACACTGCCCTGCATATAATGATTTCAGTATTAACGTGGAAACTCATTAAGGACAGAGAACTGTTGAGTTTTGTATTTATATCGCAGGTCCTTCACAAAGTGATTATCATGTAGTAAATACCTAATAAATGCTTTTCCATTCAGAAATTCATTCATTCATCCAGTCCAACTCAATTATTAAACAAAGAGACTGAGTCACTGAGAGAAGTAAATCTCCCGAGGTCACAAGGTAATGATTAACAGATACAAGTTTGAAAATCAACATCTTCTGACTCCAAATCCTCCACATCATGATGTCTGGTACCTGGCCCTCCAAAGCTAGATTATTTCCTCCCATAGTTGTTGTTGTTGTGTTTGTCCTTCATTCTTGAAGAGGGCCATGACATCAGAGAAATGACGACGTGACTTGCAGTTGACTTTGATTTGACTGAGGGAGGGCCGTGCAACATCTCCAGCCTCACTTTCTCCTCCAGAGCCATCTGGATCCAGGGACCACATATTCATTAGGTTGACTCAAGATAACCCAGGATGCAATGGGAGACCCTGTCCTTTTTAGACTAAGGCCTTTTCATGTACCCACTTAGAGTGAGGTAATGCCCATTCAGTGAATAGGCCTCTTTAAGTGAGTCAAGGGATGGCCCCTTTAATTAGAAAAAAGAGAAAAAATCAAGCTGGGAGGGGAAGACCCTTAGGGTTGCTGTTCCAAGGAGAAACAGTTATCATTGACATTGACTCTAAGCTAGGAAGGGGACGTCACTCTGATGATTTACTGAAAATATGTCTCCATAAGTAAAACTGTATCCTTCCTAGAGTTAGGAAAACCTTAGTTCAAATCCTGCCTCAGACACTCAAAAGGTGTACGACCCTGAGCGAGTCACTTAACTTTAATCTGCCTTCTGTAACTGCTTCCTGTTTCCTTAAAGTCTCATTTTATATCCTTCTTTATATCTCTCAAATCTTGATCATTTTCTGTCCCATTCAGGGCTGGTCCTACATGTGCTAGAAGGAAGAGACAGTCACCTACATTTCTTGATTGCCAAGATGGCCCTCAGTGAAACTGCACCCTAAGCCTTTGATTTATCTGAGTTAATCATTAACTTCGCCCGAGGATCCTCTTTTCTTATTCTGGCTGCAGAGTTGCAAGAAATAAAGGGCTACAGAGGGGTGGAGCATGTTGTCAGGTAGAGTGAGATTGGGACTGAACAAATCACTAGCATGGCTTTTGTTAATGAGAGAAAATGCTTGACTAGATAGGGATCGAGGTGAAGCAAAATCAGAGGCAAGAATCTAAGGGTTTGGTCATAGATAGTAGACGTAAGAGGACCAGGAAAAGCCGTAGACAAAGATGTGGCCACGGATGATTGGGAACACCCTCTGAAAGGAAAAATCAGGCTGATACTTGGGCAAAAAGCAGAGGCTAGCAGAGACCAAGAAATAATAGAACACCAAGGATAGCTCCCAGTGGATCTTACAAGTGGATCTGGCAAGAGTGGGAGACTACTACTAATGTAAATTTACAATAGCTGAGGTCATCCTGGAATGCTTCTGATACTTCTCATACAATTCTGACTGCATAGCACCCAGAGCCAAGAAGATCAAAGTTCAAATCCAGCCTCAGGCACTTAATTAATTGTGCGACCCTTAGCAAGTCACTTATTATCTACTTCAGTTTGCTCATCCGTAAATTAGGGGTGATAATAGCACCTATCTTCCGAGGTAATATTTGTAAAGCATTTTTCCAAACCTTAAAGACATGCTGTTGCTGTTATGGATCAACCAGCTTTCTGATGGCATCCTTCTTGGCCCAACCCCCAATTTTTGAAGTCCACCTTGGGGAGAATTGGAGTATCTCTTTAGGAGATGGAAGGCTTAGGTAGGACAACTCATATAAATGTGAGCTGAATGTAACTTACTTTACCTCTTCTTGACCAAGACATGGTTTTGAAAGCTGTGTCTTTGACTCAGGCTTGAACTCACCTGAGCTTGTGTCTCACACGCGCGCACACACGCACACGCACACGCACACACACACACACACACAGAGAGAGAGAGAGAGCCCCTAACAAGCTGTTATGAATGAGTTTATTTTCATCCATAACACAGGAAGTCAAGGTATCCTGAAAGTACGGAGTCTGAGTAGGAGACACAATATGGAAATAGAGGCAAGGGACCTTACAAATAAAGTTGATGACAAGAAAAATATTTCACCTCTTTCACAAAGAATAGTGCAGGGCAGGTGATGTAGTGGATAGAGCGCCAGACTCAGAGTGAAAAAGACTTATCTTCCTGAGTTCAAATTTGGCTTCAGCCACTTACTATGTGACCCTGGGCAAGTCACTTCACTCTGTTTGCCTCAGTTTCCTCATCTGTAAAATGGGCTGGAGAAGGAAATGGCAACCCACTCCAGTATCTTTGCCAAGAAAGCCCCAAATGGGATCATGACTAGTCAGACAAGACTGACACAACTGAACAATGGTAAGAGTGCGCTATGGTGGGTAAAGCGCTGGTTCTGAAGGCCAAGGAGCTGGGATTCTGGTCCTCATTCCTTGGTATCCTCAATTCATGTGCTGGTGCTAAGTGACTGAAGCTCACTGAAACTCAGCTTGCTTACCTACAAAATGGCTATAGAAATCTTGCATTATTAGCTCTCTCAGAGTATCACTGTTATCATGAAAGCTCCCTATAAAGTGCTACATAAATAGGATCTTCCATTATTTTAATGTTTTATTGATCTTTTTAAAGATATGCTGTCCTTCTTCAGTGCCTCTTCCCTTGCCCGATAGAGCACTCCTTCCCCATAAATAGAGCTTCAAAAAGCCCAAGTAAATAGAGTGTCATTTTCAGAGAGTGTATGCCTCACTCCCCACCTATAGTCCACTTCCTCTCCACAGAGAAAGGCAGAAGGCACATTTCTGATGTGTTCCTCTAATGTTGTGATCGCTAAAATCTGCCATTACTCAGAATTGTACCTGAGGTCAATCTTTGTCGTGTGGTGCTAACTTCATGGTTCCTTTCAGAATTATTTATCCATAATAAAAATGCTTCTGTTTTTAAATACTTTTCATCTTTTTACTGCAGGAATTGTGTCTAATTCTGCATCCCATTTCCTCTACATTTTCTCAGATAACATTTTTATTTCATTTGCAACCCATGTGCTGACACAGCGCGAGTCCGCTCCACAGTCTTGCCCATTTTGATCAGATACCAAACAGGAAATTCCACCTCCTCAGCGTCAAATGCCAGATCCATTTTGGATATGCATTTTTTCACACATCAGAGTTTATTCCCACCTTCCTTCCCCCAACCACTGTTACTACATGGCTGGCAAACCAAAGGACACCTCCCATGCTTTTCTGCAATGTTCTCTTTATACATGTGGGAATCTTAATGAGCAAAGAGGGATCAGCTCAGAGTGAATAAGTACCACACAGTCTGGAGGCTTATCTAATGGTTTTTTTTTCCTTTAACCTTATACCAGCTTTTGGTTTGCAAAATTGGATGAATCATCTTGTGAAAAACAGATTTCTCAGAAGAGTTCCCAAGTCTCTCTGGCTTCTCTTTAGCCTAAAAATCAGTCAAAAACATTCTTCCTTCTGGAAGATGCGTAGGCTGAGGTCCAGCACTAAAGGAGAGAAGTACAGAGAGGCACAAAGATGGAAGAAAACAAGTCTCAGTTTTCAAAAATATGAAGTGGTGCTGTAGTTGTTTCTATTCGAGTAAGCAAAGCTTCAATCTTAGCTGAAAGTTGACTCCTATGCCATGGGAAGTATGGAACATCATTTGGAATATTTTCTGGCAAAGTAACTTGAAAGCTCTGCTGCCAAAATGCTTGAAAAGAATTGACTCAATCCTTCTTCTAGAATGGCCAAAAAGCAAATAATTGGGGTCATTAGGCAGCAGCCTACTGACTTCTTGAGTCCTAGAATTTGAGTGAGGCCCAAGATTAATCAACTGAGACAAAATGAGAGCTCCCTGAGGGCAGAAATAACTACATCTTTGTATTTATGTCCCCAATATCCGGCACAGTGACTGGCACTTACTAGATTCTCACTGATTGATCAGCAGAGGCTCTTTACCACAAAAATGACCACTTGGTGACGAATCTTTCAGCCCATCTAACTAAAGTAGAATGTCTACTAAATGGTAGAGGGAGCTCTGGTCTGCATCTTAAGAAGCCATAGACCGTGGATTATAGATCTTTATCTACAAAGGACATTACGGCTCATCAAATCTGCCTCCTTTTCTTGGATGAGGCAAACTGACTTGCTCATAGTTGGAAGTGACAGAAATAGGATTTGGACCCAAATTTTATGGCTCCAAAGCCAGTACTCTCTTTACTGCATCATGAATATGTTGAAATGTATGAAAGCAATACCACAAATATGATGGGCTTTTTGTCGTGCAAACATGCCAGTGATACCTGACTGGTTATTGAGATACGCCTCCTTCAGTGAAGAGGCAATGAGAAAGGTGAGTTAAAACATATCATCAAATGCTTTATTTCAGAGACACGGATGAAAACCTCGCCAGCTGCATACCTCAGCAATTGACAAAAGGTGTATTTACTCTTCTCCAACAATCTCGTGAAATGAATGCTACAGGCATTATTTTCCTAATAGGGAACTGCTGGTGAGAACCTCCTTCTAACAATACTAATCAGCACCTGCTTTGCAACTCTTAGTCTTCAAACGGTCACACAGAGAAGTTAAATGATTTGTTCAAGGTCACACAACCAGGAGGAGTCAGAGGGAGAATGTAAGCTCAATTCTTCCTGACTCCAAAGGCAATTTTGAAACTGCAACAGCATTAGGAAAATGAGCCTTGGAGAGCACTCATGAGTGGCCCACAGTCAGAAGGCTTATAAGTTTCAGAGTCACATTTTAGCCCCAGAGCCATTAAGGAACCACCCCCAAATAGAAGAACTCTGTGGTAAAGAAAGTGTGATGGGTTTAGAGTCAGAGGGTTAGAATTCTGGCTTGCAATGTACTACTAACTACCTTGTGACATTGAGTCAGTCACTTCAAATCTCTGGGTCTCAGTTTCCCCATATGTAAATGAGGGGACTGGACAAGGTGTATTAGGAGGGCAGAGTTTATAATCTCAAAGAGGATCATAAACATGTCTGAAAGGTTCGGAACCGCCGGATATAAGAAACTCTCAAAGTAGAAGGCAGAAGAATCAAAACATATATTTAGGCTCCACAGTAACCAACCCATGAACCAGCAACCCCATTTTGATATATTGATCAAAAGCTTCCAGGCCCAATAAGTACGCCTTGAAAGAGTAACCAGGAGGCTACAGAGAAGCATGATTGCATAAAGCAAAATCATGCTTCCCCCTCTATGGTAAAAAGATTACCCACTGGCCTGAAGTCCTTGTTCAGCTTCCTCCCATAGGTCAGCTCTGCCACTGGCAGCTCCTGCTTCGGCTGTGGCTATAGCAGCCTCTGGCTCCAACGGGAGCTGCTTTTAACCATCCGGCTTCTGCGGGGGTGTAAGGTACGCCGGGGAAAGCACAGGTTCTTTCAATCTGCTTAAGCAAGGTGAAGGGGTTGACCAGGAAAGCACAGGTTCTTTCCATCAGCTTAAGCAAGGGAAGCAAGGTGAAGGGGCCGACAAGCTTACTCCAGTCCAACATACAAACAGTATTCAGTTCAGGGGAAAAAGCCAAACTAGTCAAGGGCACTTGTTGACTAAGTGCTAAGGAGCCCATTTTTGGTTGCCAACATACAAGGTGACCTCTGAGATCCCTTCCAGCTCTACATCTGCAAGCCTAGGATCCTGCCTTCAAACTCCCTCCCCTCCCCTCCCTTCTCTGCACTACCACCTCCTGAACCACTCTGGGCAATCTAGGAACATTGAAAAGAGTATTAGCACTGGATGGGATGCTGGCATTCACCTAGCCAAACTTCCCGTTACATTTTAGGAAATGTGGGCCTTAAAGTATAAGTAACTTGTCCAAGGTCACACACTCACTAGTAGCAACAACAGGATTAGAACTAATAGCTCTGGACAGAAATTTCATTGCCTGTACTGCTATGTCTTAAAGGAAAACAAAATGTTCTGTGAGTAAATCACCTATAAGATTTATGAGATGATTGGAAATAATGTTTGGCCGCTGCAAGGTTTTTTTTAAATTTTCTAAAAGATTTTTCAGCAGTGTGGTCTGTGATCATCCATGTAGGACTGATCTTCAAAGCAGTTTCTTTGTTTGGAAAATTTCCTTGGACGTTAACAGCAGGAAGGCTGACCTCATGCAGAACTCAGTTGTTTGAATGCATCAGATATCGGCAGAACCTGACAGATTTCACATCTACCTGCTTTTTATATCATATTAAGACCCAGTAGCTGCCCCTTTTGCCGAAGGAGGAAAAAAAAAGAGACTTGGACTTCAAAGTGTATTTTGTACTGCTACTAATGATAGGTCTGAAGTATAGCACAGCTGGGTTTCTCGACATTTAGTTTAATATTGGATGAGCTCAGCTTGGCCCTAAAGCCCTAGAAGGAAGAGGTAACACACTCCCCCACACCAAACCAAGCCCATGAATTTAGGGAGAAGGGCTTCCTTTTGCCCCCAGGCACCCAACTCCCCAACCTGGGTCCTAGAGTTCACCAAACAGAAGTGGGCCTTCCCCCATTCCAGAATGATTATTATCGGCAGAGTCTAAGAGAAGCACCTGAGCAGACAATGGAACCAAATTGTATCTCTTAGAATATATGCCATACTCATGTTTTCTCTTTAAGGTGAAAGACCATGTTCTCCCAATACTCCCAGGAGCAGTTTCTGTATTTATATATAGGACGGAAATGAACTGCCCTTGGTCCGTTCGTGGCATGTTAGTGGCCCAAGCATGAGCTGTTCTGCACATCACTGAATGCCTCCCCTCAGGTCTCAGACATTCTTGTTAGCAGTCCTTGTCTTTGACTCCAGCAGAGTTCTCTATCTGCCATAGGTTTTCCATGCTATAGACTCAGGCCCTTGGCAACTCTTGAGAGGTTTTATTGATTGACAGACTTCCCATACTTTCTTTCAAGATAATGCTCGATAGCTTAACTGCTTTTTATTGGAAATTTGAAGCTTCCTGACAAAATGTGAAAGTAAAAAAGAAGCTTTTCCCAGCTATTCTATACAAGAAGGACTCCAGGAATATCCAGTTACCATCTTTATCCTTCTCTCTTCTTGTCCCATCCTCAACCTTATTCTCTGTCACAGCATTTTGGCATGACATCCAGAATGAGGCTATGATTCATCCATTGGACTATGTTCTGGTCAGACCACATCCAGAGTATTATCTACAGGTAGTAACACTCACACAAAACTGGAGAGGGTTACCATGATGGTAGGAGATACAAGATAAAATCATGCCAGAATCCACTGGAGAGACTAGGGCTGCTTAAACTGGGGGAAGTAGGCTTGGGGCAAGGCTAGTGTTGGAACAGGCCAGGACAACTAACTTCCAGTATTTGAAAAGTTGTCATAAGGAAGATAGGGCAATCATGTTCTGTTTGGCTGTGCTTCAGATTTGGGAGGACCAAAATGGGTGCAGTGGCTAGATAAATATGAGCTTGATGTTTGTAAAAAAGAACAAAGAATCTTCTTGATAAATTCCAGGAATGAAAAGAGGTTTCATTTGAAGGTAGTGGACTCTCCTTCATTGGAGAGGCTGAAGCAGAAGGAGGGTAACTCTTTAAAAGATACTCCAGGATTCCATTTGAAATACAGATGAGGGAGCAAGTGAAGCCCCTCCCAAATCTAAGGTTCTGTGAGACTGTGAATAATTGGGCAAATAACACACATACACAGAGGCATATGTACATATACAGACACATATTTATATATCCATATATTCATACATACTTACACATTTACATGTACACATTTATACCTACATGAGAACTCATATATGTTGTACTTGTACACAGGCCAGTACATGTACTTATAAATGCACATATTTTGTTTTAAATTCATCCCAGTCAGAGAAAAACAGGAAGTGTGGGAAGAACAAGAGTCTTCCTTACATGTCCTTAAGTCTGACCAAGCTTCTTGCATGATCGAATAATGAGGAAGGAGAAAGGAAAATGGTCCAGGCCAATTAGAAATCAATAAGGTTATGTATTTAAATTATATACATATACAAAGAGCTGGAGGTACTGAAACATATATGCTATATATACATATACATATGTATATATCTACATATATAATGTGTAGGCATGTATGTAAAGATATATACACATATATACATGTACATATACATATATGTTTGCATACACATGAGTGTGCATATATCTGTAACTATCTGTATACCTATATATGTGTGTATGCGTGTGTGTATATATATATATGTATATACTGTACACACATGCACACACATATCTACCACTAAATGGTGATGATGATGATGGTGATGATGGTGATGGTGGTGGTGGTGATGACAATGGTGATGGTGATAGAGACGGTGGTGATTATGATAATGGTGGTGGTAGTGGTGGTGGTGATGATGATGACGACGATGATGATGAAGGAGGAGGAGGAGAAAGAACAAAGTCACCTTGAGGAAATGGATTCTTTCCATTTTGTCATATCATCCTCAGTACCTCCAACTATGGGCATATTAAGCCCTTACTATAAATGTTTCTTAATTGATGAATATGGGTGATAATGACTGACATTGATCATTTAGCTTTAAACCCTTCAAAGCACTTTTAAAAACTCTTTGCTTTCTTATACATGGCAGTGGGTAGTGCCTCGGTGGTTAGATGTCCAGGCCCGGAGTCAGGAAGACCCAAGTTCAAATCTGGCCTCAGACAATGACTAGCTACTTGGCCCTGTGGAATAGGAAGGTATTCCCCACCCATTAATAGGCCTACATGACCTGCTTTGAGCTCTGGCCCAGCTCACAAGCTGTGATACATCCTAAGTCACATAGAGCCCATTGGGAGAGGGAAGCTTGCTTAGGGGAGGCTTGCTGGTAGGAAGGCTTTCACACCATTTGGTACTAAGTTGATTAATCACTGTATCACGAGGGTTGTGATGCCTTCTGGCTCTGAGAAGTGTGTATATACTCTGAGTTGGTATTTTGCTTTGAGGGTTCACTTATGAGAAGGACTTTTTGATTTCCTGGCTGAGACTCTGAATAGCCACACATTTAGAGCCCCAACGGCTCAGATGTAAAGGCTCTCTCGATCCAGGGGTATATGTAGAGTGCATAGCAATGTTTCTACGATCAAGCAGTCAGAGCCCCGTCTGTTGGTCTTTATGCCAATTCCTCTGCTTATATTTTCTCTAACATTCAGGGTGCTGACCTTTCCCCTGAACTAGCGAATGTAATTAAAGGAGATTGTTGACCCTTCTAAGTTGCTTTCCTTTAAAAGCAGATCTAAGAATGTATACTAGCATGCCACCCTGGGTATGCTAGGGTGTTTGTTGTTGTTTGTTGATGCTGTTTTTCGATTTGTTTTTTGATGCTTTTTGTTTCATCACATTTCTCTCAGAGTCCCTCTTCCTTCCCCTTCCAGAAGCTGCCCCACCAAACAAAGATTAAAAAAAAAAACAACAGGAAAGAATCAGTCTAACTTATTAATATATTGAAAACGTGTGCAATGCCCCCCACTTGTGGCCCTCTCGCTACCTCTGCCAGTGGGAGATGTGTCTTTCTATACTTTTCTGTATTCATCACATACATCATTTCTTAGAGGACAGCAACATCCTATTACATTCATGTGCAAGAATGGGCTTAGCCATCCCCTACTTTAAGTACACTTTAAGTTCATCCTCACAGCAGCCTTGTGAGTTGGGTTCTACAGGTAATTATCCTTCTCCCCATTTTACATATGAGGAAATGGAGTCTCACAGTGATGAAATGTCTTTCCTGTGGGCACATCTCTAGTAAATGCCAGAGGCGGGCATTGAACTAGATCTTCCTTACTCCCAAGTCCAATATGCTCTCCACCGTTCTGTATTCAGACAAATTATCTTACTCTGGTTCTATAATCAATATTAAACTCCTGGGGATGAACTAGTAATGAACTGAGTTATATAAATCAGATGCCTGCTACTAGGGTCCTCAACTGGCAACATATTTGAATTAAACTGCAGTCTGCAGTCTTTTTTTGTATTTTGTGTTTTATTAGCAGTCTCGTGATGGTACACACTCAAAACCTAATCCATCTTGATTATTAATATCTTTTGACTATTTCTCATAGCAAATATGGAAATTTGGTGTGGACCAAATAGTGTAAACCTTGCACAACTCTCCCTTCCCCAGATTGTCCCAGGAATTCATAATTCATCAAAGACATAACATAATAAACAAAGAACAAAACAAAGAGGGAATGTGAAGAAAGGCACAGAGGGAACCAACTAGTGATGTCAGCTGCCATCTGAGGAATGGCTGCTCTGAGCATTGTCCACCCAGCTGAAAGCAAATTACTTTGATTTATAACTGAGTTAGTTAAACTATGTGAATGTATAAAAGATTATACAGCCATACATGCAACTATAATGCATGCAATTATACAGATTACACAGCAAAATCTTACATATATAATTATACAGATTATACATAGTCAACTCTTTCTAAATAGCAAAAAAGTATGTCAGGGAAGACCCATGGCTCCTGAAGGTCCTCCACTCCCAAGGGCTGCAGCTAGGTCCATGGCAGAGCAGAGTTATGGGGTCTTTGGAAGCTGCTGTAATGCAAGATTGAACACACATGACCCAGAGCGGTAAAGTATGGGTAAGAAATGTTCTGTACTACTTGGGGGGAGGGAAGGGAGGCCTGACACATTGCTAGATTTGAGGCCAGAGCCTGGCTTGAATTTTGGCTCTACCACCACATAGGTAGTACGGTCATACCTATGTGACCTTGGGCAAGTTGGTTAACCTCTCTGGGCCTCAGTTACTTCATACATAAAATGAAGAACTAGACTGAATATATTCTAGGGTCCCTTCCATTTCTAGAACAACAATACTATGTCTGTCAACTTTTATTGCTTCTTCTAATTCTGAGTTTCCGCATGAGGTGAGAGCAAAAATGTGGTCAAAGTGAAATATACAGGAATGAGAGATGTCAGGGTGGGATATTACTTGTTAAGAAAGGTCTGTGTCTGCAGCTATGGAGGCTTCATGTTCCTGGTGCCTCCCTCCCACTGGTACATATAACCACAAATTCTTGTCTTTTTGTCCTATGCCATTTCAGCAGGGGGAGGGGGTCATCTCCTAGACACCCCTCCCAGAGATTCTGCTCTTGCGCTACAGCAAGGATGGGGAAACTGCAGCCTCCTCTAAGGAGGAGTAACTCCAGTCAAACCCTTGGATTCTCCATCTGTTCTCCCTCACTGTCATTCCCTGGATGGCCAGTCTCCTTTCCTGTGTGTCCTTGATTACTCATCTTACACCACTACGGATCTAAGAAACAAAACATGGAGATGAGGGACAGCAGAGATGGGAGACATCCAAACGTCTCATGGAGATAAGATTCTGCTAAATACAGAGAGCCTAATAAAACCTAACTCACCTTTCCAATAGTTTTCTCTCTTGCCAGATAGAAGAAGCAATGCTGAGAACTGCTCATAATTTAATTTCAGCCAATAAGGAAACTCTAGTTAATGATATGGAATAGATGGTAAGCTGAAAAGAAAGTGACTGTGTCATTTGGGCTCATTATGGTGATGGGAGGGATCAAGTAGAAGAGTCAGCCGTGCCTTAGTCTTCAGGGAAGCTCATTTCATGAAATTCAGAGAAAAGGAAGGCAGGCTTTATCCCTCAGCCATAAATTCTCAAAGAACAGAAACTGAGCAGAGTCATTGATTCAGAGGGAAGGGAGATTACATGCCACTGAGTCTGACCCCCTCATTTTGCAGAAGAGGAAACTGAGGTGCAAGAGGTGACATGGCTTGCTCACAGTGGCATGCACCTACTAATTGCCTGAGAGGGGGTTTGGAGCTGGGGCTTCTTGATCCCATCATGCCCTGATGCCTCTGGAAATTCTGATTCTCATCATAAACATTCCCAAATAGGAAGGAAAAGGGGAGGCATCTGGAGAAGCAAAATCAAGGTGACTAACTCCATGGGGAGCTCTGTTCAGCCAATAAAGAAAGTGGAAGGTGGGTGCATGACCAGGGCCGAATGTCACACTGCATGCCCGGCTCTTGGCAGGCCTAAAGTGCCATAACAATGCCAATTATTATTCTTTTTATTGCAAATGAAAAGGAGCAGACTCCAGTGGCAGGGACGGCATGAGGAGTTCTACATCCACCAATGAAATGAGGTCTGCAAAAATTCTAAAGGCAACAAAAATATTTTTAAAGTTTTAATTGGAGGAGAGATACACACAAGAAGGTGCTAGGTCCACTGAGGAAGGTGGTACATTGTGCATAGAGGGCAGAGGGAATGAAGGAGCTCCTAACTCTGACACCTGCTGTCTTTGGGATCCTGGGCACTTCCCAGCCAGCCCCATGCCATGCCCTCTCGACTCTGAGGTCAGCCGTACATCCCTGAAGCTTAAGCCTTGCCCCTGGAACCATCCTGGGCTCCCTGGGACAGCTTCCATCTCCTCTCACCCAGATCCAATCCCACATTTCACTTCCACTCCAGGCTCCCCCATTAGACTGTAAGTTCTTTGAAAGCAGAGATGGTCTTGCTTTCTGTTATCTCTATCCCTAGGGCTTATCACACTATGCATGACAATTTTTGTTGTTCTTCAGTTATTTTTCAGTACCTCCAGTTCTTTGTGACCTCCTCTGGGGTTTCCTTGGGTGGCTTGCCATTTCCTTTTCCAGATCATTTTACAGAGGAAGAAACTGAGGCAGACAGTGTGAAGTGATTTGCCTGGGGTCACAAAGCTTGGAAGTATCTGAGGTCAGATTTGAATTCAGGTCCTCCTCACTCCAGGCCAGTGTTCAATCCACTGCACCATCTAGCCACCCAACAGTATCACAGTACCTGTAACAGGCAGTAGTAGGCAATAACTAAATATTCTCTCTGTCTGTCTCTCTCTCTCTCTCTCTCTCTGTCTCTCCGTCTCTCTCTCTGTCTCTCTCTGTCTCTGTCTCTCTCTCCTTGTCTACGCATATGCCATCACCATTCTGTGACTCAGTTTCTTCACCTGCAAAATAAAAAGATTAGACTAGATAACCTTTAAAGTTCCTTCTAGCTCTAAATCTATGGTACTTGGATTCTGCTTCTATCCCCATTAAGAGAAAAATTATTTAAAACTGGAAAGGGAAGAGTAAATGTCAAAACGAAAGATCATGGAATTTAGGACTGGTCCCCTTTTCTGGCCCCTTAATTTGATAGATGGGGAAAGAGAGGCCTAGAAAACTGAAGTTCCTCGTCCAATTTCACATGACAGGAAGGAAGAGAGCCTGAAAATTTGACCCAATGTTCTCTAATTCCAGCCCCCTCTTTCTACTATACACCATTATTTCCATTAGAATTCAAGCGAGGCACAGAGATAACAAACTCACAAATTTAGTTTGGAAAAGAAACTTAGAGTTGGTTTAGTCTGACCATAGAAACTTTTTATCACTTTAAAATGAGGGCATATCTCTAGGCTCGAATGGATTTCATCTTGGGACAGCAGTTTCAAGCATAAATGGCATGTTACAACACGAAGGCAGAATTCGTGATTTCAAAGAAAATCACAAATATGCCTGAGTGGTTCAGGATCACAGGATATAGGGAATTCTCTAAGTAGAAGGCAGAGGAATTAAAGCATTTATTCAAGCCCCAAAGCAGCAGACCCACAGACCAGTGTCCCCAATTCGATATCCTGGCCAAAAGCTTCCAGGCCCAATGAGTCCGCCTCATAATAGTAACCAGGAGGTTACAGAAAAACATTATGACAGTAAGCCAAATCATATTCGTGCTCCCCCCGCCAATGCTAGGGCCCTCCAGTAAAAAGATTACGCGCTGGCCTCAAGCCCTTTCTCAGCACTCTCTGGTCTGCACTCGGGTCAGTCCTGCTCTCAGTAGCACCTGCTGCTTCAGCTTCTGCTTTGACTTCTACTGCTGCTGCTGCTTCTGCCACTCCTCCTTCTCCTGCCTCCACCACATCTCAATCTCCAAGCTGTGTCTTCTCTTTTTATACAGTCATTAGACATCATCCAATCGACTAGAATGTCATCTGAGTGACCAGAACCTAGGTGCCTACCATTGGCTCTGGTCTTAACAACTCCCCCAGGACCCCGGGGGCTTCACACCCACATAGGCTCAGCACCCAGTAGCTAGGGGTTTGGGCCTACTTGGGAGCAAATATATAATCAGACCTCCCTTCATTGGCCCCACCTGGGGCCTCACCTGAAGCCTATTCAAATGGGGGGGAAGATCTTCTCATTTACTGATTGCCTTAACACATGTTAGCCCTCATCAGGTAGTGCAAGTAATGGCTAACCCTTGGTTGTTCTTCACTAAGGCTTTGCATGTTTTTAGATGCTTATACAGAGAAAGAGACAAAAGGTTGCAAAACATACAAAATCATTGAATGGAGGGGGTGGTATTTTGGAGGACTGTATGTGAAGCTGAATAGGATTTCCCTTTACATGGTGGATGGCAAGTGCACATTCAGCCTATGCTTTGAGAACCCCAGTGAAGAAGAACTCATACCCTGTTGAATTAGCATATTACTCCTCCGGGATAGCTCCAATTGCTAGAATTTTTCTCTTTATCCAAAGGCAAAATCAATCTTTACGCAACTTCCAACCATTGTACCTGATTCAGCATGACAAAATTAATTTTCTTGTTCATATAAAAGCCTCCCATATAGTAAAAGACTGCTTTCATGCCACCACCACCCCCATCATAAATCTTTGCTTCTCCCTCAACTAGCCATCAAGCAAATTGGGCTCTTAGTACATGTCAAGAACTGTGCTAAATGCTAAGGATATAAAAGAGAAGCAAAAATAAACCCTGCCCTCTACAAGCTTACATTCTCTTGGAGGAGATGACATGTTTATCCAAGATAGATAAAGAATAGAGAGAAGGAAATTCTAAAGGGAAAAATATTAGAAGCTAAGGGGCCTGAGAGAGCCAACTATAGAAGGTAGTATTTGAGCTTAGTCTTGAAGAAAGCTAGAGATCTTAAGAAGCACAGGTAAATAGAGAGAGCAGCCCAGCCATGGAAAACAGAACAAAAGCACAGAGGTATGATGTGGGGAATATTGTGCATGGCTGAGTTCATAGAGAGCAGGAAAATGGAAAACTACTATAAAGATAGGAAGGGCAAAGATCATGAAGAGCTTTCAAAACCAAGTGGAGAAATTTGGATTTGGTCCTAGAAGAAACAGGGAGCCAATGTGGTTTATTGAATAGGGGATGGAGGTGACATGCACTTCAGGAAAATTGCTTTGACAGCTGGGTAAAGGATAGATTGAAGTGAGGGTTCCGACTGAGGTTGGAACAACAATTAAAAGCTATTTTCTTAGTCCATTGGAGAGTTGATGAGGTTCTGAACTAAAGAATGGTACATGACTACCCAGAAGGTGACATATCTTAGAGATGTGGAGAAAGAAATAACAAAATTCGGTATCTGATGGGATATGAGGGATGAATAAAAGTAAGGAATCAAGGGTGATCCCAAGGCTTCAAATCCACATGACTAGAAAGATGGGGGTTCTCTTGACATTCATGGGGAAGTTTTTAATGCTTCATGTTTCCATTTCCCTCCTCCTTTCTTTGAATGTTATGGTTTCCCATCTTTTCACTATCTTGGTGGTGGGAGACAGGAAAGGGCTTAAGGAACTTGTCCAAAGTGAATCAAGTTGCTAGGAGGTGGTAGCAGCCCCTAAGTTTTTTCTTGTATCTAGTAAGGAAAATGATCTAGAAAAAAATAAAATTTTTGAGATCCTACAAAGGGACTGATTCTCGTATATGTAAGAGGAATGTTCCACACACAAACCTCAATTAATGTGACTAACAAGATGCTCTATGCAGTGATACCTTCACGAGTAAGACCATCTCTTTGAGCCACAGATTCAATCAAAATATGTTAGAGCAATTCCTAAGCATTTCTTGCTATTGAGCCAATCATTCAAAGCTATAAACTAGGTAGGAACAATCTATTAAATTGAGTTGGGAAGGACTGAAATGCTTTGAGCCATGGGATGCAATCAGATAATGAAATATATTATGATTGGTGAAAGAATTATACATACTTTTGGATCTATGTATATCTGAGAAGAAAATTCCAGCAAGAACATTCCAGCAATTGCTTTGAGAGTTAAGTTATGAGAAAGCTTTGAGGAGGTAGACCCCTTGAGAAACAGAGGATATTGGGCAGGGTGGAGTAAATCCATGGGATATCATACTCCTCCCACCTTGACCAGCAGATGAATTAGTAAAATGTAAAAGATCAGAAATTTCATACTTCCCATCAACATCAGCAGTAGCGATCCTGGAACAACAGTGGATAATGGCAGCATTTGCAGGAGTAGCCAAAGAAAAACTAGACACGTGAAAGAAAGTCATCTTCAAGACTGTATAAATGCATCTATTTTCAGAATCCATAAGACAGCTGTTGTTGTTCATCCTTCGTTTTCAAAGAGGATCACTGATATCATGGGATGATGTCTTAACTTGCTCATGAATTGGATTTAAGTGAGGCAGAGTTGCACAAATGCATCAGCCTCACTCTCTCTTCCAGAGTCATCAAAGTCCAGTGGCAAGACAAAAGTCAAGATGACTGGCGATGGCCCAGGGTGCCATGGATGACAGCAATGCCTTCAATGTCTGACCAAGCTCTAAGCTCTCCACAACACCTGCTTTAGCTGCAGTCATGGGAATAAATTGTTCTCATTCATCCATTCTGCCAGAGAAAGGTCTTCGCATGCTTGGGGTATACATCCGTCTAACTCTTCAACAGGTATGAGCACTGTCAGTTACATTCAAGATGGTTTAGTCTGTCTGCGAGATGTTTTTACCTGAGTGTGGATGCTGCACATGCTAAGGCTTCTTGGAGCCACAGGTGAGAATTGAGTGCTAGGTGGACACCTAAGGTGGTTGAGCATCCCTGGAAAGAGCTCAGGAAGCCTTCCCACCAGAGGTGCTAATACTCCCTGAATACCCCCTACACCCCTGTAGAGAATGAGACACACCACAAGAGAGCTCAATAAGGACTCCAGGAAGGGCACAATGATTTCCAACTCAGAGCTACAAGTTACCACCTTTGTCATGTGGGCTCTCTAAGTTTGAGCCTACATTCCCTCAGACTCAGTATATACTTGTGAGGGATTGTGATGGCTCCTAGATCTTTAGGGAGAATATTTCATGTAAATTCTTCCTACTCTATTAGTTTAGTCAGTACCCCTAACTAAAATCTAATTAACTCTGGATGGTTAATATACACACTTTTACTTCCACTCTGTGTTTCCTTCTTGCTCATCATCTTTCCCTCCAACTCCTTCCATGCCCTTAACCTCACTATTATTACTGAGAGCACCACCATCCTACCCATCACCCAGGCACACAGCCTGCATGTTATCCTTGACTCCTCACTCATTCATATTTCTCCCCCATATTTAATAAGCAGCCAAGTCTTATCATTTCTAACTGCATGATATTTCTCTGTTTGGTGGTTAAATCTCTCCTATTTTCCAGTTTTCTTACATCTAATTGCCCTCCAAATACTCTGATATAACGACAAGACCTCCTTGCTATTCCTTGAAGAGAACACTCCACCTTCCAACTCAGAACATCTCCAGTGACAATCCTCAATTCCCGGAACCCTTTCCATCTTCGTCTCTACCTCTTGGCTCCTCTGGCTTCCTTTTAGTCCAAGATAAAATCTCATCTGCTATACAAAGTCTTTCCTGAAGCCCTTAATGCCTGAGCCTTGCCTCTGTTGATAATTCACAACTTATTTCAAATTTAGCTTATTTCTGTATACAGTTGTTTGCAGATTGTCTCCCTTCAGACCAAGAGTTTCTTGAAATGAGACACCCTTTTTACCTTTCTTTTTATCCTCAGCATTTAGCACAGTATCTGGTGTATAATAGGTGCTTAATGAGTGCTTCTTGACTGGACATCTTTGAGCATAGATGATTGAATAGAGGTCACATGGTCGAATGTGTCCAACTATGGCGGCAAACTTATCAACTCAAGACTATCTTAAAAGCATTGGTTCCTTCATTGTATTGACCGTCCCATTGCTGGGGAAGTTTTTTCATTGGGGGGCTAGCCACCACCCAAGGAGAGGAGCCCAGGTCCTGCTCTGGCTTCCCAGAAGGCATGGCCCTGAAAGAAGTTTTGACAGTGCACAGATGAGGTGAGATGGAAAATGCCAAGTTAGTGGTTCTGCAAACGGCTTCATGCTTTGGAGATCCTCAAGTTGCAACCCACCCCCCAGCAGCAATAAAATAATAGTTCTCAGTTACTATATCCCACTTTGGGACTCTGGCAAATTAAGATAAATTGTTATTCTCAGTGTTTAGCATTCTTTTGTGTTGAGGAAACAAATGTGTCCCATAATGGATTCATATTTTACAATGAGTACCTTTTTAATCCTTCCTCAGGTAGTGGGGAGGAGGGGGATGGGGTGAGATACCTATACATGAGCCTAAAATAAAGTTTTAAGTATTTTTCCCTGGAGCTCTGGTCTGAGGAATAGGCGGAAAGATCCAAAGAGTTGGAGAAAGGGGACTAAACAGCTTTCATTAGAAACCAGACTTTTCTGGGACAAACCCTGGAAATGACATGCATGGGGCCAGAACACAGGGAGCCTCAATGAAGAAGGAGAGGGTTAGTACCTTTAACCTCCTTGGTATCTGCATTGTGTTTGATTTATACACCTGTGCCTATAAACTTACTATTAAGAATTACATCCTCAAACTGTAGACATAGTTTTTGGTGGATTTCTATATTTGCACTTAGCTAACCATTCCTCAAGAGTCAACATGCCTACAGGTCCTTGTTATGTTTATTCCTCTCTAAAACAACATTGCCTCTGTTTACCCAGGGAGGCTCAGCCAAGGCACCTCTCATCCTTGCTTTAAATGGCTTCAATTTCTGCTGGGGTGATGGGAGTCAGTTTGCCCCTTTTCAGGGCATTATTATTAACGCTAAGCCCAAACATATTTCTCCCCTCCTTAAATATATTTCTTTATTTTGTTTTTTTCTTTTTTTTCTCATATCCTTCAGGGTACATATGAAGGAAAAAGTCTCATTCTCACCATGCCTTGCAAATATTGAGGGAGAAATGGAACCCCAGGGATGTAGGAATCCCAAACCAAAGTTCCCAGGTTGCCTGGAATGAATTCATGCACCCAAGCATTCTTTAAGTCATGGAAGTAAAGATTTATTATGCTTTTCAGCAGGCAAGAGTCCTTAGGGAACCTTCAACCATAAAGAGGTGCAATTGGAATTTTTATAGAAGCTTCTAGGATACTGAGGGGGGTCATGTCAGTTAGGTGGTTGGGGGTGGGATTAGGGAATGGTTAAGGCATGGTTAGGGAGTATCTACTGTGCAGGCATATTACCCAGAGTTCTCTAGGAAATAGCCCACAGGGGAGTTACTAGAGGTATGGTTTTTTACTGTGAAACGTCACTGAGTTCACTATCAGTCGGGGATACAGGGGAATAGTTTCTCATCTAGTGTCTTGCTAGACAAAATACTATGTCTAAGATACATGTTAGAAAGGACAGTAAATAGTAAATATGGCTATGACTCAGTGTACTAAGGAAGAAGCAGAGATAAGTTGGGGCATGCTGTCCTTCAGCTAGAGAGAGACAGACTGAGAGACTATGTGTTTTGAGAACTAGATGTGTTTTGGAATTGAGATTCTGGCACAGACATCCAAGCAGAGGATGTTAGAATTAGGGTTCAAACACAAGCACCCCATCACACATACATGGAAAAATGTCCAGTCCATCCCTACAGGCTTCCTTCATCTCTCTAGAGAATCAGTCTTTATTTAGATTAGTAATTTGGAATGCCTTGGGTGGCAACACAAAATAATTATAACATAATTAGTTTTATTGTTTGAAATTATTTTAGAGGAGAATAGCATTCCACAAATGACTTACATTTTTGCATAGGAAGAAGATATTGTAATATTTCTGTTTTCCCTCTATAAACTCTTCACAGTCTCTGAAACAAAAAGCCCAAATGCTTAGGTTAACAAAAGTGGCTTGGGTTCTAGAGCAGCTGATGTGCAAGTCTTCAATAACATGGAAACTAAAATCTCCTTAACATAGATGTGCTAGCATCACACAATCAATATTTAAGGTATTGACTTCTGTGTCATTAAGATTCCAAATGAACACTGCCTGTGAGTCAGTCAAACACATCTTTATGGCAAAGATTGACTTTGGACCTTCCATCTGCATGGTGACATAGAGAGCAAACTACCCTGCTACACACTTCCCTCCTCCAGCCATGTCTATCTGGGGCAGGAGATTCAACTCCAGGCATCACAAGTTAGGAGGGACATTGGTAAACTCAAAAACACTCAGAGGAGGTCAACCAGGATGATGACAGGTCTCAGACCCACATCATAGGAAGATGAGTTGAAGAAATTAGAGAAGACTGGGGAGAGAGGAACACTGGCTGTTCTCAAGCATTTGACAGGCTTACATAGGGAAGAGGTGCTAGTTTAATCTGCTTGACCCCAGAACTGGGAGCAAAGGGCAGAATTTGGCTCGATGTCAGGAAAACTTCTTAATAATTACAAATGCTCATTCATGGAATAAGCAATGGATTCCTCCTTATTGGTGATCCTCATGAAGATGCTGACTGGCCATTTGTAAGATATGTTACAGTGAGGAATCCCTTTTCAGGTTCGAGTTGGAATAGATGGCAAGTGAGATCCATTCCATCTTGAAAATTTTGTGATTCGATGAATCAAAGGCCTGATGGAAGGAAAAGAGCATTGAATTTGGAGCATGGAATGTCCATGGTTCATATCCCACATCTGAGAATGTTTACTAGCTTGATGACTATGAGTGAGTCACTTAATCTCTTTGTTTATTGGTTTCTTCATATATGAAATTGGCATTAAAATACCTGTTGCACTTACCTACAAGGTGGCTATGAGAAGCAAGTGAGGTAATGTCTACAAAGCATTGTATTAATAGCTGTATACTTTAATACTTTTTAAATAATAAACTGCATTGGTAATTAAGATGGGCTTTTAGCACTTATTTAATCAAGTGCCCCTGAAGACTTTGACCTTTGTTTCCTTGATCAAATTAGGAGTCCTTGATGACCTCCTTGCCTCAATGGATAACCTACTTTACAAGGGTTTGAGTGACATGTTTGTGACATCAGAGGCTTTTAGATCATGTGGGTTTAAGTCACATTTTTGTGACACTTTTAGGTCACATGGGTGAGTCCCATGTGTGACTCACCTTTGGCCCTGAACAAGACCCAGAAGTTGGTGTTCTCCTTTGAGGCTCTCACTCCTAGAGGAGTGTTGGTGTGGGACTCTGGGCAGCTGCTCTAAGAGCCTCCTGGCTCATCAACCCAGAAGTTGATGGTTTCTTGGTAACTATGAATTGCCATCTGGCCTGTTTATATTCTGTATGTTTGTAACTTGTTTGTATTTGCTTTGAAGTTCAGGTTTCTGGCTTTCCTCCTGAACTAAGTGAGTTTATATGTATATGTTGTATTAAAGTAGGATTGTTAACCCTTTAATGTTACTGTCCTTAGTAAAGCAGATCAAAAGAACCTGTGCTGGCAGCCTTCTTGTTGTTGGGCTTGTGTTGGTCTTTCACCCCCACAACAGCTGCTAGCGGAATTGTTGCAACATAAACCCATGTAGTATTTTTAAGATTACAAAGCACTCTTCTTATTGTGATAAAGTGAAGGCACTGTTATTTCCATTTTACAGATGAGGGAATTGCCCTCAATTATTTTCTTTCCCTCCTCCACCCCTCTCCTCTTTCTAACATTCTTATTATGGCCCAGGGTGAGATATTGCCCCCCAATATCTAAACAGTGAGCAAGTTCTGTCATTTCTACCTTGATAACTTCTTTATTTGTTATTCAAAGCCATGCCTTACTGGCCCCCTTCTTCAACCTATTCCCTTCCATATATCTGAGATCCAGTGGCACTGGGCTCCTTGCTGGTACTCAAACAAGACACTCCATCTGCCAGCTGAGGGCATTTTAGTGGCTGATCCTCTTTTCCTTTTTAATTTATTTTTTTTTCTTTTTAGTTTACAACACTCAGTTCCACAAGGTTCTGAATTAGAAATTTTCTTCCCCTCCCTCTCCCCACCCTCCTCACCAAGATGGCATGTAATCCAACATAGGTTCTACATAGACCTTCACATTAAACTTATTTACACAATAGTCAAGTTGTAAAGAAGAATTATAACCAATGAAATGAACCATGAGAAAGAAGAAACAAAAACAAAAAAGAAGGAAAAAAAGGAGAGAGAGGAAATAGTTTGCCTCAATCTGCATTCAGACTCTCTAATTCTTTCCCTGGATGTAGATAGCTTTTTTCCATCATGAGTCTTTTGGAGCTGTCTTTGAACCTTGTATTGATGAGAAGAGTCAAGTCTATCAAAGTTAGTCATCACAGATACCATGTGTCTGTAATCGTATATGCTCCCCTCGCTCAGCAGCAGATCATATATGTCTTTCCAGGTTATTATGACGTCCATCTGCTCCTCATTTCTTATAGCACAATAGTATTCCATTATATTCATATACCACAACTTGTTTAGCCATTGCCCAATTGTTAGGCGTCCCCTTGATTTCCAATTCTTTGCCACCACAAAAAGAGCTGCCATAAATATTTATGTACGTACAGGTCTTTTTCCTACTTGTGTAATCTCTTTGGGATACAGCCCTAGAAGTGATATTTCTGGGTCAAAGGGTATGCCCATTTTTATAGCTCTTTGGGCATAGTTCCAAGTTGCTCTCCAAAATGGCTGGATCAGTTCACAACTCCACCAACAACAATGTTCTTATTTTCTGACATCTTCTCCAGCATTTATCATTTTCCTGTTTTGACATGTTAGTCAACCAGACAGGTGAGATGTGTTACCTAAGAGTTGTTCTGATTTTCATTTCTCTAATCAATAGTGATTTTGAGCATTTTTTTCATATGACTATAGATATCTTTAATTTCTTCCTCTGAAAACTGCCTGTTCATATCCTTTGACCATTTATCAGTTAGGGAATGACTTGTATTCCTATAAATTTGGTTCAGTTCCCCGTATATTTTAGAGATGAGGCCTTTATCAAAGATACTGATTGTAAAAGTTCTTTCCCAATTTTCTGCTTCCCTTCTAATCTTGGTTGCATTGGCTTTGTTTGCACAAAAACTTTTTGATTTAACATAATCAAAATTATCCATTTTTCATTTTGTAATGCTCTCTATCTCTTGTTGGGTCATAAACTCTTCCCTTCTCCATAAATCTGACAGGTAAACTATTCCTTGCTCTCCCAAATTGCTTCTAGTATCAGCCTTTATATCTAAATCTTGAACCCATTTTGACTTTATTTTGGTATATGGTATAAGATATTGGTCTATGCCCAGTTTCTGCCATACTGTTTTCCAGTTTTCCCAGCAGTTTTTGTGAAATAGTGAATTCTTAGCCCAGAAGCTGGCCTCTTTGGGTTTATCAAAGAGTAGATTGCTGTAGTCATTGACTACTGCTTCTTGCATACCTAACCTATTCCACTGATCCACCACTCTGTTTCTTAGCAAGTACCAAGTAGTTTTGATGCCTACTGCTTTATAATATAGTTTAATATCTGGTATGGCTAGGCCGCCTTCCCTATCATTTCTTTTCATTAATTCCCTTCCTATTCTGGGCCTTTTCTTCTTCCAGAAGAACTTTGCTATTATTTTATCCAGCTCTGTAAAATAATTTTGGTAGTTTTATTGGTATGGCGTTGGATAAGTAACTGATTCTCTTTTCTGGAAAGCCTTTCCTCCCCATCTCAACTTCCTGATGTCCTAGGTGTCCTTCAAATCCCAGATAAAGGCCCACCTTCTGCAGCAAGCCATTCCCAGCGCCCTTCATGTTAAGGCCATCCCTCCAACATGGCCTTTAGTTTATCATACATGCCCACTCACATACACACACACACACACACACACACGCATCTCTATCTACTTAAACTATATGATTACATGTGAACCAGCTAGATGATGATGATGATGACTATGATGAAGATGGATGGTCAATAGATACGTAGATACACAGATGATAAAAATTGTTTTACACGGTTGTTGCGTATCTCTCCCATCGGGCTGCCAAACCCTTGAGATCGGGCCTCTTTTCGGTTTTGCCTTTATATCCCTAGCCCTTAACCCAGCGTCTGAAACATCGTCCACATTTAATAAATGGAAGCTGACCGATCAAGTTCAGAGAAGGCCACGCTGGAAATCAGACTCGGGGCCCCTCAGTCCTAGTCTATTTCAGTTCAGTTCCATTCAATGTAACAAGCAATAACGGAAGCAACAAGACTCCCTCCCGAGGGAGTGACAGGAGGCAGCGCGCTGCCGGTAAATCAAACACTTCCCTTCAGAGCCTGCGGGAGGCAGCTCAGCCCGCGATGCCCCCAAGTCCCTCCATCTGCTTCCTGTCCACTGCCTGCAGCCATCATCGAGAGGAGATGTTAACGTGAAAGGAGGGGGCCTCCCTTCCTCATCACCACTAGGAAAGCCTCTAGCCACCTGCCACCAACAGTCAGACGGGTACAGGAACCCAGCCCATTGGCCCTGCTTCTAGTCCAGCCCTCCAACCCATCATTGGCAGAAGTGACATCTGTGGAGAAGGGATCGGCCTTCCCGACCAGCTGCCAACCAATTGCGACACGGAGGACAGGCAAGGCAGCCTAGCGGCAGCATCATGACACCCGGAGGGAGAAATGGGATGTGGATATGACCTGTGCCAAGCGAGTCAAGTCACCACCACCACCATGTTGCCAAACTTGTCCCCTCAGATTCTACTGAAGACAGTATGTTGTTGTTCTGTTTGTCCCTCCTTCTCTAAGAGGACCATGACATCAGGGAAATAATCACATGACTTGCGGTTGACTTTGATTTGAGTGAGGGAGGGCTAGGCAAGGTTCCCAGCCTCACTTTCTCCTCCGGAGCCAGCTGGGTCCAGTGGCCTGACAGTCGCCAGCACCACTGGAAATGTCCCAGGATGCACTGAGAGACACTGGCCTTTTCAGGCTAAGATCTTTTTGGGTTCTCACTTTGAGTGAGGTAATGCCCATTCAGTGAATAGGCCTCTTTAAGAAGATAATCTGCCTCTGCCTCCTCTCCATGCTCCATTTGGATAGCTGAAGGTTGCCTCCTTAACTTCAGGTTTACTGCCTAGATTTCTTTCTCAAAAACCAAGACTTAAACCCAATTATCTCTGGAGCTCATAGATTGGACAATAGGTCCCCACCGCCTAGCACGGAGTGTATGTAAATACCAAATAGTAACTGTTTCTCTTTTGGCCAGGAACCCTGAGGGTCTTCCCCTGCCAGTTTGAGTTTTTATTAAAGGGACCATACCTTGATTAACTTCTTAAAGAGGCCTATTCACTGAATGGGGGGGGGGGGGGGGGCTTAGCACTTAATAAGGCTCAATGAAATATACTGGATTACTCAAAGCAAACAAAAACCAAACTCTTCAAGGGCACTTGTTGAACTAAGTGCTAAGGAGCCCATTTTGCTTACCAACACATTTACCAAACAATGAATTCTTATCCTAAAATCTTGTCTTTACACTTGTCAGATACAAGGTTACTATATTCATTTGCTGCTGTGAATTTTATGTCTACTCTGTTCCCTTGATCTATGCTTCTATTTCTTAGCCAGTACGAGATAGTTGTAGTAATTGCTGCCATATAGTTAAGACCTGATACCGCTAACACTCCTTCCTTTACATTATTTTTCATTAGATCCTCTGATATCCTTGACTTTTTATTCTTCCAAATGAATATGGTTATTATTTTTTCTCATTCAGTAAAATAATTGTTTGGTAATTTAATTGGAATAGTGCTGAATATATAAATTAGTTTAGGCAAAATGGTCATTTATATTGGCCTTGCCTACCTATGAGCAGTGAACATTTCTCCAATTATTTTAATCTAATTTTATTTGATCAAAAGGCTTTTTATAACTTTGTTCACATAGTTCCTGGGCTTATTTTAGCAGGTATACTCCAGGTATTTTATACTGTCTAGAGGTATTTTAAATGGGCTATTTTTAACTATCTCTTCTTGAAGTTTTGTTTGTCACTTGGAAATGCTGATGATTTATGTGGATTTACTTTACATCCTGTGATTTTGCTAAAATTATTAATTTTTTCAGTTAACTTTTTAGCAGAGTCTTTGGGATTTTCCAAGTACATCATCAACTGCAAAAGAGATAGTTTTATGACCTTATTCTATATTCTGATTCCTTCTATTTCATTTTCTTCCTTTATTGCTATTTCTGGGATTTTCAATGGGCATCCTTTTTTCACACCTGATCTTACTGGGAAGGCTTCAAGATTATCCTTGTTATAAATAGTGCTTGTGGATGGTTTTAGATAAATGCTCTTTTATCAATTCAAAAAAATCCATTTATACCAATATTTGCAAGTTTTTTAATAGAAATGAGTGTTGCACTTTATCAAAAGCTTTTTCTGCATCTATTGATTACAATTAAATAACTTTTCCCCTAAACTCCAGAAACTTCCTGAGTTTCCTGGTAAACACCTTCTTTCTGAGACACAGTAGATGTACAATCTTAATGGATGGCGATAGTTCCTGCACACGAATGCAAAGATGATAGAAGTTTGAATATCCCTAACAGAACAAGGGATGAGCACAAAAGCCACAGGCAAATAGCAATTATGATGGAGGAGGGGGCAAGGAGCACGTTGACAACTTCTCCCTCATTAGTACTTAACATATCTATAAAGTTGCTATTGTTCTTTTACATTATATATGTGTATGTTAGTGAGAAGCCACATGGAGTAATATTTAAAGGCCCGGCCTTAGAGTGAGGAAGACCTGAGTTCAAATACTGCTCCTGACACATACTTGTTGTGTGAACCAGGGCAAATTATTTAAACTCTCAATGCCCATAGAAATGCTCTAAGATTCTAAGTTGCAGAAGATTTGGTGTGAAACTCTGCTACAAACACTAAGAATACAAATACTGAAGCAGAGACAGCTCCTGGCCTCTAGAAGCTCATGTTCCAAAGGAGCACACAAATGTACAGTGGCATGGTGGCCAGAGAGAGCCACCTCAGTTTGAGGGTGAGTGGAGTCCCAGGGAAGTGGACTAGCACAGCCTTCCCAGGAGCAGTGGAAGTCCTTAACTAGGCTTCTGTAACTGGAAAAGGGTCAAAGAGACAAAGCAGATGATGGCGAGTGGCTTGGGAGAAGATAGCCAGGGAGGGAATGAAGGGTCCTAGATTTGATGGGCCACATGAAGTTCCCATCAGTCATGAGAGGATGTGTGTTTATTGTAAATAAAGTTTTCCATTAAAGTATCTAGCTTGTAGGCAGCCTAATATAACAGATAGCATAGTGGGCCTATAGGCAGGAGGGCCTGGGTTTGAATCCGGCATCAGGCACCATCACTTTGTTGTTATAGGCAAATCACTTAACTCCTGAGAACTTTAGCTTCCTAATACATGAAATGGGATAATAATGATTGCACTTTGTAAACACTAAGGTGATATGAAATAGAATTGATCTGTAATGGGTTTTATATTTTTATTTTGAATTTAAAATCCAAAAAGCATTCACATGTGTATATATATGTATATGTATATATATATATATATATACATACATATATATGTGTATATATATATATATATGTATACATTTGCACATACATAGCAGGACACAAAATTGAGTTGCATATAAAATCCTCTATCTCCATTTCATGCCACTTTTTAAAAAGTATTTAATTTCTTCCACACATGGCTTTCAAAGCTGGCCTTTTTGTGTACTGCTTTCTGAAATTCATTCTGTTTTGTCTTTAATGGATTTCATGGGGGGATGGTATCAGTACTGCTGTCTTCCACTCTCCCCTAAGTGCCTTCCAATAGGAAAACTAAGAGAAAGGGAGGAAAGAAACCCTTATAACAAAGAAGCAAAAATGACTCCCTGCAGTGTTCATGTCTCCCTCTGCCCTTCGGGTCCACCCTCCCTCAGTCAGGAGATGGATAAAGTGCCCCTTCACAGGTCCTCTGGAGACGTTGCTAGGTCATGGAATTGATCAGAGTTCTGAGGATTCAAGAGTCTTTTTCTTTACTTTCTTATTGTGCTTTCATGAAGCATTATGCTGGTTGTAATTGCCATCAGTCCACATTACCCAGGTTTCTCTGAAATCATCTCTTTTGGCATTTCCTACGGTGCAATAATAGTTCATATTATTTCTAGAGCACAGTTTTTAGCCTTTCACCAATTGATGGCCACTTACTTAGATTCTAGGATCTTTTTTTCTTTTCATTTTTTTTTCCCTTTTAATCTGCTCTTTGGGATTATTGTTTCGTTCTCTTACAGGAACTCACTTCCCAGTATCATCCTCCACATTAACTCCCCCTTCCTTATCTCTACTTATCTCCCTGCCAAAATTGCTAGACTTCTATGCCAAACTATTTCTAAATATGTATGGGGAAAGAGAGGGCGATAAGCATTTATGTAGCCCCTCCCATGTGCCTGGCACCGTTCCAAGGGCTTTTCAAATATCATCTTCTTTGATCTTCACAACATCCCTGTGAGGTGGTGCTATTATTATCCCCATCATACAGTTGAGGAAACTGAGGCAAGAGGAAGTTGTGTCTTGCCCAGGGTCACACAGCTAGCAAATGTCTGAGGATGGATTTGAAATCTAGGTCCATTAGCTCTATGCACTGCAATGCCTGACTGCCTTGGAGGGGGTCTTCAATCCTATTTATCAATATCAGCCAAGAATGAGGTTCATTTGATGCTTTCTCCGCCCCCCCCCCCGTCCCATCCTCTGTGCTTACATACTTCTCTTCTCACACACCCAAATAAGGAAAAATAACAAGTTCCACCATTTTCTTCATTTTGACGCTATTGTTCATTACTCTCCATTCTCTTTCCTCTGTTCAAACATTCAGGACAAAACTAGTTCATCCTCAGGACCTCTGGTTTTTCTTATTTAACTCCCTCCATACCATTTGAAGATACTGAAGATTCTGATGGGGCACTTCTTTCTTCTCTTATTAAGAGAACAGCAATAAAATGATGCTTCTTCCAAATGTAAAAGTAAAGTTACTTCTCAGTGCCTGTATTTGAATTTCAAAGTTCTTACTCACTGGAAATGCTCAAAATCCTTGAAACCACTGAAGGACCATTTCTGTCACTGGATCACATTTGACTTTGTGGGATACATTATGATATTGTGGGCTGTGTATGTATGTATGTGCATGCATACATACATACATACATACATACATGGTTTTTAGTAGAAGCTGTTAGTTCTATTGTGATCATGATTATGGTTTATTGTTACTTGAACTCCCTCTTTCTAGATACTTGCAGCATTTTTTTTGACATGGGAATTCTGGATTTTGTCAATGACATTCTCAGTATTTTTCCATTTGAAGTTTCCTTCAGGAGGTAAGTTTTTCAATTTTTTTTTTTACTTTGTCTTATGGCTCTAATTATCTAGGAAGTTTTCACTTATATTTTCTTATCAAGACTTTAAATATATATATATATATATTATATAAACATATATAGTATATAATGTGTATATAAATATATAGAACATACAAAATATATAGAACATACAAAATATAGAGAACATAAAAATATATCAAGAACATATATAAAGAACATGAGATATAGATATAGATGAGTCTAAAGGATTTTTAAATTATCTCCCTTTTCCTTTTCCCAGGTCAGTTTTTTTTTAATGTCAGTTTGCGTTTTCTTCCATTTCTTTTAATTTTGTTCTACTATTTCTAGCTGCCTCATGTAATCTTTAATTTATGTTTGGTCCTTTTTTTCTGGAGAGTACATTACTTGGGTGAGGTTTAGCACTTTCTTTTCAGCTAATTGTTTTGCTTCGAATTCTTTCCTCCAGAGCTGTTATTTCATTTTTATCTCTTGTTTTACTTCTGCATATTCATGGATTCTCTATGGAAAATCCTTTTTCCTTTAAGTCTCTTGTTGAAATTGCTTGCAGTTCCTCTCTCCTTTTGGGGGGAATCCATAGATTTTCAACATTTTTTCCTATTCTTCAGTGACTTTTTTTTTTAGTCCCTCTATCTTTAGCCACTGAATTGGGGCTTTTTCACAGGGCCAGGCTCTGCCACTGCTACAATTGGGTAGGTTGACTGTTAGTGATCTTTCCTTAGATCTCCTCTTCCTCCAAAGATTAGTCCTGATCCCTGAATCATTGAGGTACAGAAACCTAGAACCTCAGGACACTTTATGGCATCTCAAGATAGGGTTATAAATATTTCTTTGTCCTGGAGGTTCCCAGACCAAGTATCACTGGTCACCACTCCTCTTCAGAGCTTCCAGAGCTCTTCGATGGGGCTACATCAACCCTACATTTTTCCTCAGGGGAACTTTCCGCTCCTGCTCCCTATGAACAGAGAGCCTTGCAGTCTCTAAGGTCTCTGGCTCATTGCTAGCTACTTGTTTGTGGGACTTTGTGTGTTCTGACACTGGCCTTGCTGGTACCTCCTTTGCTATTACCTGTGGACTTCTGGTAGACTTTTTGCACAGTTTTGGGGAAGAAGAAGTCACTACAGTTTTTCTACTGGATTTCCTAATCATAATTAATTCTGGTGCAAATTTCAGGCTTCTGCTGTAGTAGGTATAGAGAAGCTGGGCCATCTGCCTGCATTCAGTCAGCCATCTTAGCCAGAAGTTTTCATTGCCATTATGACAAAGTACAAACCCAGATTTGACATTTAATGATTTTCACAATATGGTTCCACTCGATCTTCCCAGATTAATTACCCATTCCTCCTTCTGATCTTGACAAACTATTTTGTCATCCCCAGGACAAGGGACTTCATCACCTACCTAAGCAGAGGAGAGGGGTCCCAAGGGCCTTTTGGGTACCTTGCACAGGCTACCTAGCCCCTGCAGTTCTCTCCTTTATCCCTGCTTCTTGAAACCCACTAGCTCCCTTCACTGCTTAGCTCCTTTGCAAAAGACCCCTGCTGATGTGCCCAGTTTTAGCGCTTTTGTCAGATCACTCTATTTATTTAGTATATTTCTTGAATTTACTAACCTGTCAATGTGCTGAGTCCCTCCTGATGAAGGCAAGCTCCTTGAGAACAGGCTCTGTTGGTCTTACTTATGCATTCATATCATCATTGCCTTCCACAATGCCTGACACATAGTAGGTACATAATAAAACTTATTGATTGGTTGACTCATTCAGAAGCCTGTTTTGTGCTCCAGTTAAGCATGATAAATAGGGGAGCTTAAAACCACTTGTCACCAATTGTGCTGTAGACATCATAAAAATACATAACATGGTAGGAAAGAGCCAGCCTCATGGGCAGCTGGAGATACTGTTTGGTCCTTTTTTCGAGTAGTTGCCACAGGTTTGGGAAACTCTGATTTCAAAAGAGAATTAAATGTGTGAGCAAGAAAATTCTGACAATTTATTTTGAAGTAATCCATTTGCAAAATATGAATGTGTTACATTTCAAGGAAATGCTGTGTAATGACAAGAAAGTGAATGTGAAATACATTATTTTGAGAACAATAAACAGGTGTTAGCTAATATTCCGGCTTCAATATCTGTACAAAGGAGAAACAAAATATAGATATAACTGTCTTGATTTGTCAAATTTTGTGTCCCGGAGCTCCAAGTCATCTGGTTCAGTGATGGGTGAGATAATTTAAATTCTGTCCACAACAATAATAAACAATTAAATTACAGTCCAAATGGCTGGTTTCTCCTTTTTATAAAAGAAAAGCTAGAGAATGGGGGTACCATGACATGATTGAATAGCCACACATCTCTGCCCGCCAATACTGGACTGGATCTTTCTTGAGTGATGATGTTTAATCAGTCAAATAAAAAAGCCATGGGATCCCTTAGCTGTTCCCTTTCTTGAAGCCCTGTTGTTGTTTATCCTTTGATTTTGAAGAAGACCAATGGCATCATTGGGTGATATCTTGACTTGTTTGTGAATTGGATTTAAGTGAGGTAGAGTTACGCAAAGTCATCAGCCTCATTTGCTCTTTCTGAGTCATTGAGTGACTTATCCAGTCGCATACCTAGTAAGTATCTGAGGCAAGATTTGAACTCCAAAAGATGAGTCTTCCTAACACCAGGCCCGGCACTTTATCCACTGTGCCACCTAGCAGCCCACATAGTAGGTGCTCTTTTCATTTATTAAGCATTTGCTCCATCCAGAACAAGTGTACAAAGCTTTCCCCCCCCCCCCATACCTTGGGGCACACTCTCTTCTATACCACCTGGGTCTAGGAAGCAGGCTCAAAACTTAATTCCTACAAAGCATTAGTTCAGGTTCATGTCCACATGCATAAGCGTTTCTGGATGAATTCAGCTCTAGGTCTCCTAGGCCTCAAATGTCACCCCTCAAATGTCAATAGCAAGGCTATTCCTTGCTCCTCATGCCTACAAATCCATGGATTCTGAAATTCAGGGATACAAGGCACCCTTCTGACCTTTGGAAACTCACAAGGCTAGATGAAAAGAACACAGCACCATTCATAGGGCCATATGACCACAGAGCATAGCCTCATGCTTCTCTCCTTTTATCATGGTCTCCCATAAGATTAAGAAATCGCCCCACCATCATAGTTTTAGCCAAAAGGCCAAATGAATTCGTAAATCCTTGTATCCCTCAATCTAGCAGACTGGGGCAGTGGGCACTTCTATTGATTCAGCATTGGATTGAAATTTTATTAATTATTTTATCCCAGACCCTAGCTATCATCTAGCCCAACTCCCTTGGTTTAGAGATGAAATAAATGACAGCCAGAGACATGAAGTGACTAGTCCCGACAAAGTAGTCATCATAAGCATTAGTAGGCATCATAGGTATTGAACCCAGATCCTCAGTCTCCAAACCTAGTGCTCTTTCACTTACCCCACAGTGTCTGTCCGACATTTTAAACTCAGAGCAGACCAAAACAGACCTCACGATCTTTCCCACTAAACACTACCCCCACCAGCTTCCTTATGACTGTCAAGGGCACCACTATCCCTCCAGGCCCTCAGGCTCCCAACCTGGAAGCCCTCTTCTAGTCTTCACTAGCCATCACCCTCTATATCCAATATAGTGCCAAGGCCTACTGGTTTCATCTTGACAGCATCTCTCAAATAAACTCCTTTCTCTCCTCTAACACTGGTACAATTCTAGTCCAGGCCCTCATTACTTTATGTCTCAATTACCACAAGAGCTGCTGTGGGGTCCGCTCTCTCCCCACTCCAATCCATTCTTTATCCAATGATCAAAGTGATTGTCCTAAAGTGCAGGTCCACCCACGCCATGCCCTTACTCAATAAGCTCCAGTGGCTGCCTAGAAACGAATAGAGAATGCCCTTCTTGGTGTTTCAAGCCCTTCATAACCTGACCCCCTCCTACCTTTGCAGTCCTTTTCTATCTTCTTCCCTGACATATACCTTCAATCCAGTGCCCTAGCCTCAGGCTCACCAACAAACAAGCATTGAGGTCTGGGAATTCTCTCTAACTGTATCAAATGTTTAGAATGCTCTCCATCCTCAGCTCGCCTTACTGGCTTCTCTGACTTCCTTTAGTCCCAACCAAAAGTCCATCTTCTACAAGAAGCCTTTCTCAACCCCTCTTCATTCTAGTGCCTTCCCTCTCATTTACTTCCTATAGACTGTACATAGCTTGTTTGTATACATTTGCTTGTGCATTATCTCTCCCATTTAATTGTGACCTCCTTGAGGGCAAGGATGGTCTCTTC